>NC_133460.1:12500-165000 GCF_048565385.1 Saimiri boliviensis | reverse complement strand
TACTCCAGCCTGAGCTGACAGTGAGACTCTGTCTCAAAAATACAAAAACAAAACAATAAATATTACATTCAGAGTAGTAATTACCTTGGGGAATGCTGGGAAGGGGTAAATAGTTGGTTTCAACTCTATCTAAAATGTATATATTTTAAACTGTTTACAGTATTTTGAAATGTTTAAATCTACAGAAAAGTTGCAAAATTATTACAATTTTAAAAAATAGAGACATTGGCTGGGCTCAGTGGCTTACGCCTTTAATCCCAGCACTTTAGGAGGCTAAGGTGGGAGGATCCCTTGAGCTTAGGAGTTTGAGACCAGTCTGGGCAACAAAGCAATTTTCCATCTCTACAAAAATGAAAGCATTAACCAGGTGTGGTGGCACAAATCTGTAGTTCCAGATGATACTTGGGAGGCTGAGGTAGGAGGCCTACTTGGGCCTGGGAGGCTGAGGCTACAGTGAGCCAAGACCATACCATTGCATTCTGACATGAATGATAGAGACCCTGTCTCCAAAATACATATATACATTCATATATAATCTGTGTATGTGTGTGTATATATATAGTATGTGTGTATATATATACATGTTTTGTATAATGTATGTTATTTTTTATATAGTACATATGTATATATGTATATATATACACACATGAATATACATACACACATGCACATCTTTTACTAGACTCACCAATGGATCTTTAAATTTATGTTTCTTAAAAGAGATCTGAAGCACATATGTTAAGATCTGCTGTAGATAGCTGGTAGGCACTATACCCTTACCAGAATGACTAAAATTCAAAAGGCTGACAATGCCAAATGTTAGTCCAGATGTGAGTAAATAAATGAGTTAGCATTTAGTAAGAACATAAATACAATGTATTGCTGTTGGGAGTATAAAATGGTACAACCAGTTTAGAAAATGGAAAATATTGGCCAGTCGCGGTGGCTGATGCCTGTAATCCTAGCACTTTAGGAGGCTGAGGCAGCCAGATCACCTGAGGTCAGGGGTTCAAGACCAGCCCACATGGCAAAGCCCATCTCCATTAAAAAAAAAAAATACAAAAAATAGCTTGGCATAAGGGCTCATGGCTGTAATCCCAGGTACTCAGGAGGCTGAGGCAGGAGAATCACTTGAACCCAGGAGGCCCAGTTTGCAGTGAGCCGAGATTGTGCCACTGCACTCCAGCCTGGGCAACAGACTGAGACATCGTCTCAAAAAAAAAAAAAAAAAAAAATAGTAGAAAATGGGAGATATCAGGCCCAGCATAGTGGCTTACACCTATAATGCTAGCATTTTGGGAGGCTGAGGCAAGAGGATCGTTTGAGCCAAGGAGTTTGAGACCAGCCCGGGCAAAATAGTTAGACGTTGTCTCTACCAAAAATAAATAAAGAAATAAGAAAAAACTTTTTAATTAGCTGGTATAGTGGTGTATGTTTGTGGTCCCTGCTATTCAGGAGGCTGAGGTGGAAGAATTGCATAAGCCAGGGAGGCCAAGGCTGCAGAGAGCTGTGATTGCATCACTTCCCTCCAGCCTGGGTAACAGAATGAGACTTTGTCTCAAAACAAAAAAAGAAAGAAAAAAGAAAACTGGCAATACTCTCTAAAGCTATAAATACATT
Source organism: Saimiri boliviensis (assembly GCF_048565385.1). Lineage (NCBI taxonomy): Eukaryota > Metazoa > Chordata > Mammalia > Primates > Cebidae > Saimiri > Saimiri boliviensis. Next base: position 163,380 of record NC_133460.1, on the reverse strand, counting down.
TTTTTTTTCCTATTTTGTAGCACTTCTATTCCTGGATGTATCCCTAAGAAAAATAAATACTTGTGTCCACCAATGTTAAAAGCTTTACTTGTAATAACAAAAAGTGAAAACAATGAAAATATCTATCAACAATAGAATTGACAAAAATTGTTGTATTTTCATACAATTGAATACTGCACAGCAATGAAAATGGTCAAACTACTGGCCAGGCACAGCGGCTCACACCTGTAATCTTAGCACTTTAGGAGGCTGAGGTGGGGAATCACTTGAGCCCAGGAGTTTGAGACCAGCCTGGGCAACATGACAAAATTCCTTCTCTACAAAAAATACAAAAATTAGCCAGGCATGGGTGGTACAGGACTATAGTACCAGCTACTCAGGAGGCTGAGGTGGGAGGATCACTTGAGATTAGGAGGTTCAGGCTGCAGTGAGCGATGATCGTGCCACTGCACTCCAGCCTGGGCCATAGAGTGAAACCCTGTGTCAAAAAAAAAAAAAAAAAAAAAAAGGTCAAACTACTCCCAATAAAATGGATGAATCTTACAGACATAATATACAAATAAAAGTGTGTGTATCCCTTAAAAGATGGTTGGTGCATTCAGGGATCTTTGTTATGTGATTATCTCTACTAAAATATTTTATAATTTTTTTCTTTTAGACGGAGTCTCTCTCTGCTGCCCAGGCCGGAGTACCATGGTGCGATCTCAGCTCACTGCAACCTCTGCCTCCTGGGTTTAAGCGGTTCTCCACCTCAGCCTCCCAAGTAGCTGGGATTATAGGCACGTGCCACCACACCTGGCTAATTTTTTGTATTTTTAATAGAGATGGGGTTTCACCATTTTGGCCAGGCTGGTCCTGAACTCCTGACCTTGTGATCTACCCGCCTTGGCCTTCCAAAGTGCTGGGATTACAGATGTGAGCCACCGTGCCTGGCTAATAATTTATAATATAAAAAAGAAAAAATGCATCTATTGGATCTAAAAATTTAACTCCTGAAATCTATCCTAAGAAATATTTGAATTACTAAAAATACGTTCATATAATATATATATATTTTACAATTTATGTAAAATGTAGAAAAAATAGAGAAAGGCTAATATCTTACAAAAGGGAAATGGCTAAACAACTTACAGTATGCATGCAGTGTAACACTGTACACTTACTTAAAATGATCTTTACAAGGCCGAGCGCGGTGGCTCAAGCCTGTAATCCCAGCACTTTGGGAGGCTGAAGCAGGTGGATCAAAAGGTCAACAGATTGAGACCATCCTGGCCAACATGGTGAAACCCCGTCTCAACTAAAAATACAAAAAATTAGCTGGACCTGGCAGCACATGCCTGTAATCCCAGCTACTTGGGAGGCTGAGACAGTAGAATTGCTTGAACCCAGGAGGCGGAGGTTGCGGTGAGCCGACCATGTGCTACTGTACTCCAGCCTGGGTAACAAGAGCAAAACTCTGTCTCAAAATAAAATAAAATAAAATGATCTTTACAAAGAGTTTGAAATGTCATAGTGGAAACATAACACAATTTAATCAAAACATCAGAAAAAATAGAATATAAATTGTAATATGAAGTGTGAGCTGCTGCTGAGCATGGTGGCTCACGCCTGTAATCCCAGCACTTTGAAAGGCTGAGGCGGGCAGATCACCTGAGGTTGGGAGTTTGAGACCAGCTTGACCAACATGGGGAAACCCCATCTCTACTAAAAATACAAAATCAGCTGGGCATGGTGGCGCATGCCTGTAATTCCAATTACTCAGGAGGCTGAGGCAGAATTGCTTGAACCCAGGAGTCAGAGGTGGTGTTGAGCTGAGATCATGCCATTGCACTCCAGCCTGGGCAACAAGAGCGAAACTCCTCTCAAAAAAATAAGTGTGAGCTGTTGTTCTGGATCTGTTGGCTAAGATCAAGTGTACACTGATCTCAGTCATATTATGTTATAGAATGGTAATGGTAGAAATTAAATTAAAAAGATTATGATTCCAAATTTTTATTTTTTTGACACAGAGTCTCGCTCTGTCACTCAGGCTGGAGTGCAGTGGCATGATCTCAGCTCACTGCAGCCTCCACCTCCCAGGCTCAAGCAATCCTTCCACCTAGGCCTTCCGAGTAGCTGGAACTACAGGTGTGGACCACCATGCCCAGCTAATTTTTGTATTTTTAGTGGAGATGGAGTTTTGCCATGTTGCCCAGATGGGTCTTGAACTCCTAGCCTCGGGTCTTTCTCTTGCTTCAGCTTCCCAAACAGCTGGGATTACAGGTGTGAGCCACCATATCCAGCTACTGTGATTACAAGCTTACCTGTTTAAATATATGCACACATGTATATACATCCAGGGTGCGAAAAACACGAAAATGTCATACACCAAAATGTGGATAGTGATTCCCTATGTATGTCATGATAATAAATGTTTTGTTTGTATTCTCCAATGTTTCTACAAAGTACATGTATTTCATTCATTCATTCATTCATTTATTTGAGACAGTCTCACTTTGTTGCTCAAGCTGTAGTGCCATGGTACAATCTTGACCTTGGCTCATTACAACCTCCACCTCCCAGGTTCAAGCAATCCTCCCACTTCAGCCTCCAGATAGCTGGGATTATAGGTGCCTGCCACCACACCTGGCTAATTTTTATATTTTTAGTAGAGATGAGGTTTCACCATGTTGGCCAGGCTGGTTTCACACTCTTGACCTCAAGTGATCTGTCCGCACCAACCTCCCAAAGAACTGGGATTACAGGTGTGAGCCACTGCACCCGGCCTGTATTACTTTTATAGTTAGGAAAAAAAAAATCAGGCCGGGCGCAGTGGTTCACACTTGTAATCCCAGCACTTTGGGAAGCAGAGGCAGGAGGATCACCTGAGGCCTGGAGTTCAAGACCAGCCTTAGGAATACAGCAAGACCCTGTCTCTACCAAAACAAATAATAAATTAGCCAGCTGTTGTGGCATGCGCCTGTAGTCCCAGCTACTCGGGAGGTTGAGGTGGGAGGATCGCCTGAGCCCAGGAGGTGGAGGCTGCAGTGAGGGAGCTGTAGTCTTGCCACTGCACTCCTGCCTGGGCTGCAGAGAGAGTCTCTGTCTCTAAAAGATAAATAATATTTGTAATATATGAAAAATATAAAATAACTAGGAGGAAATAGAAGAGAATATTAACAATGATTATTTCTAGAGTTAAAATTTGGGAAAGATTTTTTTTTTAATTTTCTGAATTGTTCAACCATTTATATTGAGCTCATTTTGTTTTAGAATTCAAAAGAGAATAAAGTTCATTTCGGAAAGTGTGTAATACAATTCCATAATCGTAGAGGACAAACTGTCCCTGACACTACAGTGCCAAGAACCCTGTCTGTTTGCATTAGTGTAGGGTGATGATGCTTCAAGTTCAATAACTGGCTGAAACCACAATCTGTGTGGAAGTATTAAGCCGCGCGACCCCCCGCCCCCTCAGCCTGGCTGCTTGTCCTGGCTCACTGCCTCGGCTCTGCTGGGAATGCCAAGGACTTGGAGGGATCCTGGGTGATTATTAAGAGCCAAGGCAGCAGGGGCCAGTGCAAGACACTTTTATAACTGTCACTTTGGTTGATCGAAAGGGAAAATAATGAAATCTCATCCTGGTAATTTGATACTTCACCCAGCATGTTGAGAATTTGAAATGCCCATGATACTGCTCTTATCAGAATTGCATGGTTTTCAAAAACTCAAGCCATGAAATCCAGTGGATCTGAGTTCGAGCCCTGGCTCTGCAATGTGTGACCCTGTGTGATGTGTCCCTTAATTTCTCTAAGCTTCACTTTCTTTCAAATGCGAATGAGATTATTATCTAGCCCAGAGGACTGTTATTATTCTTATTTTGACACGGAGTCTTACTCTGTTGCCCAGGCTGGAGTGTAGTGGTGTGATCTTGGCTTACTGCAACCTCCACCTCCCAGGTTCAAGTGATTCGCCTGTCTCAGACTCCCAAGTAGCTGAGATGACAGGCATGCGCCACCACACCCGGCTAGATTTTCGTATCTTTAGCAGAGACGAGGTTTCGCCATGTTGCCCATGCTGGTCTCAAACTCCTGACCGCCGACTGTCCACCTGCCTCAACCTCCCAAAGTGCTGGGATTATAGGCGTGAGCCACCACACCCGGCCCCAGAGCACTATTATGATGATTGAATGAGATAAGGCATGACAGCCTGTAGGCGGGCCTCAGTACAAGTTAGTGTCATCGTCATGACCATCTTCACTCTTGGGTTGAAGCACTGCGCTAGCTGGTATTTTGAGTTCTAGCTCTTGGAGAATTTACCAAATGAAGTCTCCAAATCAAAACCAAAAACCTGTTAAAATTACATTGACCTGTAAACCTAGCACTTTGGGAGGTTGAGGCCAAGGATTGCTTAAGCCTAGGCGTTCAAAACCAGCCTGGGCAACACAGAGAGACCCTGTCTCTACAAGTGATAATTTAGAAATTAGCCGGGTGTGGTGGCACGTGCCTGTGGCCCCAGTTCCTCGGGGGAGCTGAGGTGGGAGGCTTTCTTGAACCCAGGAGGTTGAGGCGGCAGTGAGCTATGATTGCATCACTGCACCCCAGCCTGAGTGACAGGGTAAAACCCTGTCTCAAAAAAAAAAAAACAACCAAAAAAAATTTCAACACCGTTGAAATGACATTGAGTAGAAAAATTAGAACTCTCATATCATGAATATAATTGTTGCAACTACTTTGGAAGACAGTCTGGCAGTTCCTCAAATACTAGACGCAGAGTCACCCTGTGACCCAGCAATTGCACTCCTAGGAACCTACACAAGAGAGATGAAACCTATATTCACACAAAAATCTGTGCACAAAAGTTCATAGCATCATGACTCACAATAGCCAAGAAACAACCCAAATGTCCATCAGCTGATGAATAGAGAAATTTAAAAAAAAGACTTTCCACTGTACAAGATGTATTTATGAAACAACATCAGAAATACAGCTTCCTATTACCATGATGTTTCATATATATATATATATATACACACATATATACATATATATGTGTATGTATATACACACACACACACATATATTTATGTATTTTTTATTGCATTTTAGATTTTGGGGTGCATGTGAAGAACATGCAAGATTGCTGCATAGGTACACACATGGCAGCGAGATTTGCTGCCTTCCTCCCCTTCACCTATGTCTGGCATTTCTCCCCATGCTATCTCTCCCCAACTCCCCACCTCCCGTCCCTCCTCCATTTCCCCCCACTGACCCCAGTGTGTAGTGCTCCCCTCCCTGTGTCCATGTGTTCTCATTGTTCAACACCCGCCTATGAGTGAGAACATGTGGTGTTTGATTTTCTGTTCTTGTGTTAGTTTGCTGAGAATGATCGTTTCCAGGTTCATCCATGTCCCTACAAAGGACACAAACTCATCGTTTTTGATGGCTGCATGATATTCCATGGTGTATATGTGCCACATTTTCCCTGTCTAGTCCATCATCGATGGGCATTTGGGTTGGTTCCAGGTCTTTGATATTGTAAACTGTGCTGCAATGAACATTCGTGTGTATGTGTCCTTTTAGCAGAATGATTTATAATCCTTTGGGTATATACCCAATAATGGGGTTGCTGGGTCAAATGGAATTTCTATTTCTAGGTCCTTGAGGAATTGCCACACTGTCTTCCACAATGGTTGAACTAATTTACACTCCCACCAACAGTGTAAAAGTGTTCCTATTTCTCCACATCCTCTCCAGCATCTGTTGTCTCCAGATTTTTTAATGATCGCCATTCTAACTGGTGTGAGATGGTATCTCAATGTGGTTTTGATTTGCATTTCTCTAATGACCAGTGATGATGAGCATTTTTTAATATGTTTGTTGGCCTATGTATGTCTTCTTTTGTAAAGTGTCTATTCATATACTTTGCCTATTTTTGAATGGGCTTGTTTGTTTTTTTCTTGTAAATCTGTTTTAGTTCTTTGTAGATTCTGGATATCAGCCCTTTGTCAGATGGGTAGACTGCAAAAATTTTTTCCCGTTCTTTGCCTATTCACTCTAATGACTGTTTCTTCTGCCGTGCAGAAGCTGTGGAGTTTGATTAGGTCCCATTAGTCTATTTTGGCTTTTGTTGCCATTGCTTTTGGTGTTTTGGTCATGAAGTCCTTGCCTACGCCTATGTCCTGAATGGTTTTGCCTAGATTTTCTTCTAGGGTTTTTGTGGTGTTAGGTCTTATGTTTAAGTCTTTAATCCATCTGGAGTTAATTTTAGCGTAAGGTGTCAGGAAGGGGTCCAGTTTCTGCTTTCTGCACATGGCTAGCCAGTTTTCCCAACACCATGTATTAAACAGGGAATCCTTTCCCCATTGCTTGTTTTTGTAAGGTTTGTCAAAGATCGGATGGTTGTACATATGTTGTGTTGCCTCCGAGGACTCTTTTCTGTTCCATTGGTCTGTATCTCTGTTTTGGTACCAGTACCATGCTGTTTTGATTACTGTAGCCTTGTAGTATAGTTTGAAGCCCGGTAGTGTGATGTCTCCTGCTTTGTTCTTTTTGCTTAGAATTGACTTGGCTATGCGGGCTCTCTTTTGGTTCCACTGGAAGTTTAAGGTGTTTTTTTCCAGTTCTGTGAAGAAGGTCGTTGGGAGCTTGATGGGGACAGCATTGAATCTGTAAATTACTTTGGGCAGTATGGCCATTTTCACGATATTGATACTTCCTAACCATGAACATGGAATGTTTCTCCATCTGTTTGTGTCCTCTCTTATTTCGTTGAGCAGTGTTCTCCTTGAAGAGGTCCTTTACATTCCTTGTTGGTTGTATTCCTAGGTATTTTATTCTCTTTGTAGCAATTGTGAATGACAGTTCATTCTTTTTTTTTTTTTTTTTTTGAGACGGAGTTTCGCTCTTGCTACCCAGGCTGGAGTGCAATGGCGCGATCTCGGCTCACCGCAACCTCCGCCTCCTAGGTTCAGGCAATTCTCCTGCCTCAGCCTCCTGAGTAGCTGGGATTACAGGCACGCACCACCATGCCCAGCTAATTTTTTTGTATTTTTAGTAGAGACGGGGTTTCACTGTGTTGACCAGGATGGTCTCAATCTCCTGACCTCATGATCCACCCGCCTCGGCCTCCCAAAGTGCTGGGATTACAGGGTTGAGCCACCATGCCCGGCTGACAGTTCATTCTTGATTTGGCTCTCTTTAAGTCTGTTATTGGTATATAGGAGAAACATGGAGAAACCCTGTCTACTAAAAATACAAAAATTATCTGGGGGTGATGGCGGGTGCCTGTAATCCCAGCTACTCAGGAGGCTGAGGCAGGAGAAGCAGCTGAACCCGGGAGAAGGAGGTTGCTGTGAGCCAAGATCGCACCACTGCACTCCAACCTGGGCGACAAACCAAGATTCCATCTCAAAACAACAACAACAAAACAACACAACAAAAAACGTCATGTGTATCCTTTAAGATGCGTTCCTTCAAGTAACAGAAAACCGAATTCACAGTGATTTGAACAATAAAGAGAATCTACTAGCTCCTATAACATAGAAGTCCAGAGCAGACTTTGGGCATAGGTTGTAGCAGAGGTTATAAAATCTTCAGGGTTTCTCTGAGATTCTTTCAGTGATACCCTCTTGTCCCTGTGTCTTTCATGGTAACAGAAATGGCTATTATCAGTCCCAGGCCTTACATCTATATTAACATCCCAGTGACACAAGGAGAGAATGTCTTTGTCCTGATTTTCCAACAAAGGTTATGAGATTCACTGTAATTGGGCAGCTGCAGATAACATGATCATCTCTGAACCCTGTCGACAGGGCGGTCAGATGCCCTGATTGGCTCAACCTCTGTCATGTGCTCCACCCCTTCAGCCAAGTAAAGTCATCTCCTGGGAAGATCCCCAAAAAGGAACTGGGAGCTGTTGGGAAGTAGGGGAGGTGAGGTAATCAATGGTGGAAGCCATTCAACTATACCATGCCACTTGTCACATGATGTAAGGGCATGGCATAGACCCTTATCTATAGTTAGTGGGCATATGAAAAGTGGTAACTAATTTTCTTAGAAGTCTGTCTGCTAGGCAGGACATGGTGGCTCATGCCTGTAATCCCAGCTTTTAGGGAGGCAGAAGTGGGAGGATAGCTTGAGCCCAGGAGTTTGAGACCTGCCTGGGCAATATAGCAAGACCCCGTTCTCCACGAAAACGAAAAAAAAAACAAAAAACAACAAAAAAAAAAGAAAGTGTAGAAGTCTGTCTGCTAGACCATAGGCAAACTGACAGCAGCGTCCTCATCTTACTCACCTTGGGTGTCTCAAGTGACTAGCATAGTGTCTGAGACAGACAGCTTCGATATTGCTGGATTCATATTGATAATGGAAATGGTGAAATAAAGTTACAGAAATTATTTCAGCAACCAAAAAAGAGGATTGCATGGCCTCCAGTAATATGAAAACATAAACTATTGCTGATCCATAGCATTAATAAGATAAATGAGCTACATCTAGCTGAATTATAGACTGAAGATAAAATTGGGATATATCCCAGTACATATCTTAAGAGTTCTATTATAAATTTTGGAAAAGAAATTTCTCTTTGAAAAGAAATGTTAAACAAAGTATCATGGTGTGTTTTGCCTGTCTTGGTAGTGGAAGGGAAGAAAATAAGTCTTTTTCTTTCTTCTCCTCTTTAAAACTATTAAGGAAGGGAGCCAGGTGTGGTGGCTCATGCCTGTAATTCCAACACTCTCAGAAGTCAAGGTGGGAGGATTACTTGAGTCCAGGAATTCAAGACCAGCCCGGGCCACATAGTAAGACCTCATCTCTACAAAAAATAAAACATTAGCTGGCTGTGGTGGTGCACACCTGTGGTTCCCGCTACTCAGGAGGCTGAGGTGGGAGGATCTCTTGAGCCAAGGAGTTCGAAGCTGCAGTGAGGCGTGGTAGTGCCACTGCACTCCAGCCTGGACAACAGAGTGAGATCACGTCTTTAAAAAAAAATAAAGAAAGAAGCCAGGGACAGTGGCTTACACCTGTAATCCCAGCACTTTGGGAGGCCGAGGCAGGTGAATCACCTGTGGTCAGGAATTGAAGACCAGCCTGGGCAATATGGCAAAACCCTGTCTCTGCTAAAAATGAATTTTAAAAAATAGCTGGGTGTGGTGGTGCGCGCCTGTAGTCCCAGCTACTCGGGAGGCTGAGGAAGGAGAATCGCTTGAACCTGGGAAGTGGAGGTTGCAGTGAGCCAAAATGGTACCACTTCACTCCAGCTTAGGGGACAGAGTGATACTCTGTCTCAAAATAAATACACAAAAATTATTTTTTAACAAAGAAGGATCCCCTGGGCATACAGTAAGTAATCCCATACTACATAGGCAAGTAAATACCAATTCTATCATTTGGGAATCTTAAGATGGGTTCTACCACTTGATGGATGTTCAGAATCTCTATTTTAGAGATACTAACACTGATCGATCCTACTATGTGTCAGGCACTGTCCCTCACACCTTCACATATATGATCTCATTTAATCCTCATTTAATTTTAGCAGAGAAAAGTTGAGCGCCTTACCCAGGATCATATAACTAGGAAATAAAGACCACTCTTCTTGCTATTAGAAAATATTTCCTTCTATAAACCTCAGGGACTTTACAAGCAAAATATTAGATTACTGTAATATGACTCATCAGCCCAATTTAATATTATCTATTCATTATAAGGTAATGCTGTTCGCACAACTGAGAAAATGCTGTTGCTTTACCCCCTCCAGGTCTGTGGCAGCCATGCGTAAATCACAGAACTGTAAACATAGGCTAATGATATAACCTTCGTAGGCAATCAATATGAAGAAAAATTTTAACTGCCCTATATTTCTGTGGTTGAAAATGTAGAGTCTAATTTTGACCCACAGTAACATCTAGGTGAATGCTGATTCAGAAGGAAAACATTTGTTGTTGCCATGAGAAGTGGCATTAAAATGCTGAATCACCACCTCCAGTGCTACCACTATTAATATAACAAGCTATGTAGTAAGATGGAATTCGACCATTTCTGACCACTAGGTTTACGATTCCACCTCCAGATACGTGCAAGAAGTATTGTCACAATACTGTGTCACGTTATTCCATTACGGTCATTAACAACTAAGCTTATAATGAATAATGGTCATTGGGTCAATGTCACCAGCAATAAGGGTTGCAACCCTAAATGCCTGCAAGGCAAAATGTAAGACATTAGGAAGTGAAATCTATGGGCAACTATATAATAGAGGCTGCAGATTCATGGGAGATTCTAAAGCACAGCAGTCCCCAACATTTTTGGCACCAGGGACCAGCTCTATGGAAGGCAGTTTTTCCACAGACAGCAAGGGGTGATGTGCAGTGAGGGTAATGGTTTTGAGATGAAACTGTTCCACCTCGAATCGTCAGAGATTAGATTCTCATAAGGAGTATGCAGGCTAGATCCCTCATGTGTGCAGTTCAAAACAGGGTTCACTCCTATGAGAGTCTAATGACGCTGCTGATCTGACAGGAGGTGGAGCTCAGGCAGCAGTGGAAGCACGGGGGAGCAGCTGGAGATACAGACGAAGCTTCGACTGTTCACCCACCATTCCCCTCCTGCTGTGTGGCCCAGTTCCTAACAGGCCACAGACAAGAACTTTCCTTTTTTTTTTTTGAGATGCCACAAACACAGATTTTTTTTTTTTTTTTTTTTTTTTTTTGAGACAAGGTCTTGCTGTGTTGCCCAGGCTGGAGTGTAGGAGTGTGATCTCAGCAACCTGAACCTCCCAGGTTCAAGCAATCCTCCCACCTCAGCCTCCCAAGTAGCAGGGATTGCAGGTGCACTGCACCACACCCAGCTAATTTTTTTGTATTCTTTGTAGAGATGGGGTTTCGCCATGTTTCCCAGGCTGGTCTGGAATTCCTGAGCTCAAGCTGTCTGCCCATCTCAGCCTCCCAAAGAGCTGGCATTACAGGAGTGTACCACCACACCTGGCCTGAAACCCAGATTTTTTTGGACATGGAGTCTTGCTCTGTTGCCCAGGCTTGGGTGCAGTGGCGTGATCTTGGCTCATTGCAACCTCCACCTCCGGGGTTCAAGGGATTCTTCTACCTCAGCCTCCCAAGTAGCCGGGATTACAAGCACATGCCACCATGCCTGACTAATTTTTGTATTTTTAGTAGAAACAGAGTTTCACTATGTTGGCCAGGCTGATCTCAAACTGCTGAGCTCAGGTGATCCACCTGCCTCAGCCTCCCAAAGTGCTGGGATTACAGGCGTGTACTACTGCGCCTGGCCTGAAACCCAGATTTTTAATATGAAATCAAAGTCTTCAAACTTTGTAGGTGTCATAAAAACGCTGTGGACTGTTAGTTTGCAATGGTCATAAACATTTCATCACTTTAGCCATGAAAAAAAAAGGATGCGAGGCAGAAAATACAAGCAACCATATCTAGTTTATTGTTTTTTTATTTATTATTATTGTTATTTTTTTTAGGCGGAGTTTCACTCTCGTTACCCAGGCTGGAGTGCAATGGCGCGATCTCAGCTCACCACAACCTCCGCTTCCTGGGTTCAGGCAATTCCCCTGCCTCAGCCTCCTGAGTAGCTGGGATTACAGGCACGCACCATCATGCCCAGCTAACTTTTTTTGTATTTTTAGTAGAGACGGGGTTTCACCATGTTGACCAGGATGGTCTCGATCTCTTGACCTGGTGATCCACCCGCCTCGGCCTCCCAAAGTGCTGGGATTACAGGCTTGAGCCACCAAGCCCGGCTAGTTTATTGTTGAATACGTATTCTGTGTCCCAAGAGCTTCCTTTTCACTAGCATCTGAAACTATATCCGGAATGACATTGATTTTCATAAAAGTGTTGATCCTCACACCTCTTACAGTCTTGCACCCAGCACAGCAGAGTGAAACACTTTAAATAGCACCTGTTCCTTGAGTATATGCGGGAGAAAGTGAAACATTGACAAGTGTTCAGCTAATATGAGCAGCATCTCAGGAGCATGCAGTTCTACAAGTACCAGGGAGTATTTTTACCATTTTCCCCCAGTGAAAGGCCTATTTTGAGAGACTTATCCTCCAGAATGAATATATTAAGTCGTATTACTTTTTCTTTATTTTTTGAGACAGGGTCTCGCTCTGTTGCCCAGGCTGGAGTGCAGTGGCGTGATTGTTATAGGAAAGCGATTCTAATCCAGACCCCAAGAGAGGGTTCTTGGATCTCATGCAAGGGAGAATTTAGGTTGAGTCCACAGTGCAAAGCAAAAGCAGGTTTATTAAGAAACTAAAGGAATACAAGAATGGCTACTCCATAGACAGAGCAGCCCTGAGGGCTGCTGGCTGCCCATTTTTCTGGTTATTTCTTGATATGCTAAACAAGGGGTGGATTATTCATGCCTTCCTGATGTTGCCATGGCATTTGTAAACTGTCATGGGGTTGGTGGGAGTGTAGCAGTGAGGACGACCAGAGGTCACTCTCGTCACCATTTTGGTTTGGGTGGGTTTTGGTCAGCTCCTTTACTGAGACCTGTTTGATCGGCAAGGTCTGTAAAACCTGTATTTTGTGCTGACCTTCTATCTCATCCTGTGACTTAGCTTGCCTTCACTATCTGGGAATGCAGCCCAGTAGGTTTCAGCCTCATTTTACCCTGCTCCTATTCAATATGGAGTTGCTCTATTTCACACACCTCTGACGTTATCACTGCTCACTGCAGCTTCAGCCTCCTGGGCTCAAGAGATCCTCCTGCCTCAGCTTTCTGAGGTTCTGGGACTACAGGCATGTGTTACCACACCTAGCTAATTTTTATATTTTTTTGTAGAGAAAGGGTTTCTCCATATTTGCCAGGCTGGTGTCAAACTCCTGGGCTCAGGCAATCCTTCCACCTCTGCCTCCCAAAGTACTGGGATTACAGGTGTGTGCCACTGTGGCCAGCCTAATATTTACTTTTAATCAGACTAAGACAGCGTTACTACCTGAGTTGCTTATGGCTCCAGCTGAAAGCCTGTGCAGTCATATCATGGGTAAACATTTGCTTTATTATGGTAAAAATATGGTAGACCTGGCATTGCAGTTTACACAAACCTCCTAAGGTGTCTTAGGTAATGTATTATTTCATTTTCACACTGCTATGAAGAAATACCCAAGACTGAGTAATTTATAAAGAAAAAGAGGTTTCATGGACTCACAGTTCCACAAGGCTGGGGAGGCCTCACAATCATGGTGGAAGGCAAAGGAGGACAAAGGAACGTTTTTCATGGTGGCAGGCAAGAGAGTATGTGTAGGGGAACTGCCCTTTATGAAACCATCAGATCTCATGAGACTTATTCACTATCAAGAGAACAGTATGGGAAAAACCTGCCCCCATGATTCAATTACCTTCCACCGAGTCCCTCCCACAACACATGGGGATTATGGGAGCTAGAATTCAAGAGGAGATTTGGGTGGGGACACAGCCAAACCATATCAGGTAGCAACTAGCCAGGGTCGGTCTTGCAGGTGGTAAAGGTATTTACCAAGACAGCTGTAGGTAAAGAAAGGCAGATTTATTAGAGAAAGTATGAAAATATGTTGTAAGGTTGCAATGGGGAGCACAACAGGGAAGGGGCTGTCTGCAAAGAGGCAGGGGCTGGAGGAGAAAATTTTATAGGGTGGTGCTGGAGGGGCTGTGTGTGGAGTGAGGTCATTGTGCCCGCAGGGTGTTTGTAATTAGCTGTCTCTAACAATTGTTCATACAGCAATTGTTCATTGTGCTCCTCAACTTGGGGCTCTCCCCCATGTGGGGACCCTTCCTCATTGTTGCTTACTTATCAGGACTCCACATAAGGGTCTGGAAACTTCATTCATTCATATCTTCAACACAAATTGCAGGAAGCCTGGTTTTTTTTTTACACGGAGTTTTGCTCTTGCTACCCAGGCTGGAGTGCAATGGCGTGATCTCGGCTCACAGCAACCTCCGCCTCCTGGGTTCAGGCAATTCTCCTGCCTCAGTCTCCTGAGTAGCTGGGATTACAGGCACGCGCCACCATGCCCAGCTGATTTTTTGTATTTTTAGTAGAGACGGGGTTTCACCATGTTGATCAGGATGGTCTCGATCTCTCGACCTCGTGATCCACCCGCCTCGGCCTCCCAAAGTGCTGGGATTACAGGCTTGAGCCACCGCGCCCGGCCTCCACTATTACTTCTTACCTTCTTTACTATTGTATGGACTTTTAACTATCTCTCACTTTATTCTTCCGCATTCTCTATTATTTATACCTACGGTAAACTTCGACAATTTGACCATTCAACTAATACTCATAGTGAATATATAGAGTCTAGAAAAGAATATACAGATTCTTAAAGGCTGCCCTGCCAGCAAAACCATAATGCAAGATCAAGCCTCACAGCTGTGCCAAATAATCAATTGTATAATGTCCAGAATTTTCCTTTAAAACTGGAATTTCCAGACTTCTTGTCTGCATTAACCGGTTTAACCGGACAGTAATGAAATATTCCTCCTGCTTTATGCTGTGATTGTCTACATGTAAACCAAAAATAAAATTCCAAGCCTCCCAATGTGACTGAATGGACCCTTCCTCTTGGCCAAGGGCATTCCAGAGTAAACTGGAAAAACCAGCTCAGGCCATGATAGGAAGGGAAGGTGTCAATCTGCCTCATTATACCTTCCTCCTTCTGGAATCCAGACACAACTGACCAGGATTAACATTAAAATAGAGATCTTAAACTGGCATGTTGGCTCACGCCTGTAATCCAGGTACTTTGAGAGGCCAAAGCAGGTAGATCGCCTGAGGTCGAGAGTTCAAGACCAGCCTGGCCAACATGGTGAAACCCTGTCTCTACTAAAAATACAAAAATTAGCTGAGCATTGTGGTGGATGTCTTGTCTGTAACCCCAGTGAGGCAGGAGAATCACTTGAACCCAGGAGGTGGCAGTTGCAGTGAGCTAAGATCATGCCACTGCACTCCAGCCTGAGCAACAGAGTGAGCCTCCATCTCAAAAAGATAATAATAGTAATAATAATAAAAAAAACCCACAGACCTTAAGACTGACAAAATAGACTCTTTGTAGCAATAAGATACCAAATTAAAGCCTGACCCTAGTCAGGACAGATAGTAAGCCCTGAAAGAAATCAAAGTATTATACATATATATGTTAAAGATAGGGTTTCACCATGATGGCCAGGCTGGTCTTGAACTCCTGACCTCGGGTGATCCACCCACCTCGGCATCCCAAAGTGCTAGGATTACAGGTGTGAGCCACTGCACCCAGCCTCCAAAAATATATTCTTTTAACCTATTAAGAAATGGCCCTGTAAAGCTATCTCTTTTGTGAAAAATCTACATTCTGTAAAGAATCTCCTTCCTCTTCCAGGTCTTTCCCTCATCCAGGAGAGATTTAACTAAGTCCGGCACCTTTTAGGGTCTGACAGGAGATATTTACCGTCTATTCTCTGCAGTCTGCCACCTGGAGGCTTTATCTACATAACAAGAACTTGGCTTACATGGCCCACTTTATCTTAACTACAAACATTTCTTCTGCTGACTTCAGACTGCAGAGCTTAACCTTCTCAACCAGTTGCCTTCAGATCTTTAAATCCACCTATGACCTAGTAGCTTTCCCCCACCCCCCAGCTCCACTTCCCGCCACTTCTAGTTATGTCCTTCCTTCTGGGCCTAACCAATAGACACCTTACATGCATTGATTGACGTCTGCCTGTAACTTCTGTCTCCCTAACATGTATAAAATCAAGCTGTAACCCAACCACCTTGGGCACATGTTCTCAGGACACCTTGACTGTTCCTCAGGTCTTGGTCACTCGTATTTGGGTCAAAATAAACCTCTTAAAATATTTTAGAGTTTAATTGTTTTTATTGACAGAGTTGTTGAAAAACGTGTGCTTTGAATGAAGAGACCTTCCAAACAGGCTTTGTGTGAGCAACATGGCTGTTTATTTACCTGGGTGCAGGTGGGCTAGGGCCAAAAACGCATTAGCAAAGGGCAGTGGGACAGGAGTTGGCTTTATAGGTTTGGGTAGTTTTATGGCGGGGGGGTGTTGCAAAGTAAGTTCAGTTACAGTGGGGTGGGGGGTGGGGCAAGGAGTATACAAGTTCAGTTACAATGGCAGGGTTGGGTGAGAGGTATTTACATTATCATAAGAACAGTTAAGATGGCAGGGTGGGGTGAGGGGCTTGTGGGAAGCTCCGCTGGGCGATCAGGGAAAATGGCCAACGCAAGACGGTGGGACTTCAGCTGGAGGCAAGCAAGACTTCAGACTTTCAGGCTCCAGGCGTGCATATGGAGACCTGACAATAGTGTACTGTCAGAGGCATTCAAACCAGAGCAACTCCATCTTAAGTGAGGGTTAGGAAAATGAGGCCAGGACTTGCTGTGCTGCATGCCCAGAAAGGTAGGCATTCCTAGGCTCTAGATGTTTAGAGTTAAGGGAACAAATTAATAATGTTTACTAGGCCGGGCATAGTGGCTCACGCCTGTAATCCAAGCACTTTGGAGGCAGGAGTCCAAGACCAGCCTGACCAACATGGTGAAACCCTGTCTCAAAAAAAAAAAAAAAAAGGAATAATGTTTACTAAACAGATCCAGACTTGGGAGTGTCCAGATGTCCCAATATCTGGAGAACAAAGGCATTCCTAATTTTGCTTTAAAGATAATAAAATAGTTGCCGGGTGTGGTGGCTCATGCCTGTAGTCCCAGCTATTCGAGAGGTTGAGGCTGGAGGATCGCTTGAGTCCAGGAGTTCTGGGCTGTAGTGCGCTATGCTGATCAGGTGTCCACACTAAGTTTGGCATCAACATGGTAACCTCCCGGGAGCGGGGGACCACCAGGTTGCCTAAGGAAGGGTGAACCGGCCCAGGGCAGAAATGGAGCAGGTCAGAACTCCCATGCTGATCAGTAGTGGGATCAGGCCTGTGAATAGCCACTGCACTCCAGCCTGGGCAACATAGCAAGACCCTGTCTCTTTTTTAAAAATTAATTAATTAATTAAATTAAAAATAAAATAAAATAGTACTGATCTTGCAAAATATAGTAATTAAAAAATTAATCCTTTCTCACAAACCCTTATAGCAGAACACATCTCTCATATCTATGAGTATCGTACCTAGGGTCAATTCATTCCTCCTACTTTCAAGAACGTCCTTCTCTGTGGAGTAGCTGTTCTCTGTGGAGTAGCTGTATGTTCACTTCTTTCTTTTTTGAGACAGTCTCACTCTGTTGCCCAGGCTGGAGTGCAGTGGTGCTATCTCAGCTCACTGCAACCTCCACCTCTGGATTCAAGTAATTCTCCTGCCTCAGCCTCCCAAGTAGCTGGGATTATAGGTGCCGGCCACACGCCTGGCTAATTTTTTTTTGTATTTTTACTAGGGACGGGGTTTCACCATGTTGGCCAGACTGGTGTTGAACTCCTGACCTCAGGTGATCCACCCACCTCAGCCTCCCAAAATGCTCGGATTACAGGCTTGAGCCTCTGCACCAGACCAACAGAAATCTTAACACTGCGTTTTTTTTCTACTCATGCTACCACAAGAATGGCTTTCTAGGAAGTCCCCTGGGAATCAATTCAACTCTAGATTTTCACCTCTATTATGACAGTACATACATATCTGTAAAATAGGCTGACATTTTTCCATAGCCAGTTGGGAGCCAGTTAAAAAAAATAATAATAATTTGTTTTGTTTTTGTATTATATTGCTTTGTTTTGAGACAGGGTCTCACTCTGTCGCCCAGGCTGGAGAACAGTGTCATAACTCCAGCTCACTGCAACCTCTGCCTCTCAGGTTCAAGTGATTCTCCTGCCTCAGCCTCCAGAGTAGCTGGGAGTACGGGTGCCTGCCACCATGCCCGGCTAATTTCCGTATTTTTAGTAGAGATGGGATTTCACCACGTTGGCAAGGCTGGCCTTGAACTCCTGGCCTCATTTGATCCGCCCACCTCAGCCTTCCAAAAAGCTGAGATTATAGAGATGAACTGTGCCCAGCCAAAAAAAAAAAAAAATTTAA
The DNA here is from genome assembly GCF_048565385.1 of Saimiri boliviensis. Taxonomy (NCBI): domain Eukaryota; kingdom Metazoa; phylum Chordata; class Mammalia; order Primates; family Cebidae; genus Saimiri; species Saimiri boliviensis. The sequence continues at coordinate 145,389 of NC_133460.1, read as the reverse complement.
TAGAAAAAATTAAAAAATAGGTTAACATTTGGAAGACTTCAATAAGTGATGTAAAGAACATATATAAATAGACAAGAACAACTTGTATGTCCAGCCAGAGTAAACGTGTAAATCTTGTATTTGCAATAAAGGAAAGATTACAGAGTATAAATACTTCCCAGAATAATCAGATCACCAAAAACACAAAGTAGCCAGAGTCATTTGTTGTATTTAACTAAGATTTTTATTTTTCATACACATAAAATCATATGACATCAAAATTTTAATATGTCTACATAAAATTTAAAGTTAAAAATGCAACCATTGGTATTGCTTTTACAATACTTTCTACCTAGAATATGAAAAGGACATTGTGGCCTGTGGCGCAGAGAAACAGGGCACCGATGTAAATATGAATATTAGAAAATAACAGATTAAGGCCAGGCTCCATGGCTCATGCCTGTAATCCCAGGACTTTGGGAGGCTGCGGTGGGTGGATCACCTGAGGGCAAGAGTCTGAAACCAGCCTGGCCAACATGGTGAAACCCTGTATCTACTAAAAATACAAAAATTGGCCGGGCGTGGGAGCTAGCACCTGTAATCCCAGCTACTCTGGAGGCTGAGGCAGGGAGAACTGCTTAAACCCGGGAGGTGGAGATTGCAGTGAGCCAGTATCACATCATTGGACTCCGGCCTGGGGGGCAGAGCGAGACTCTGTCTCAAAAAGCAATAAAAATAAATAAAATATAAAATAAAAACTCAAAGCTGTTATCTGCATCTCAGTAAATTAGCTTACTGAATCTACTTTTTTTTTTTTTTTTGAGACATGGTCTCGTTCTGTCACCCAAGTGGCAAAATCACAGCTGACTGCAGCTTCCCAGCCTCAGGTGATCCTCCTTGCCTCAGCCTCCCGAGTACTTAAGAATATTTGTGCGTGACATCACACCAGCTAATGTGTTGTTATAGCAGAGATAGGGTCTCACTGTTTCCCAGGCTGGTCTCCAGTGCCTGGCCTCAAGTGATCCTCACACCTCAGCCTCCCAAAGTGCTTGGATTATAGGTATGAGCCATTGTGCCCAAACCTACTTTTCTAGCACATAGCTAAAATCAGCCAGATGAAAAAACTGAAGTTTTGAAGGGTGAGGGGAAGAAAGTAAGAACTAATCTGGAAGATACAGGGTCTCAGAAAAGAAAGTGGCACCTGATATTTACTCAGTTCAAAATTCTTCCTAGGCTGGACATGGTGGCTCATGCTTGTAATCTTAGCACTTTGGGAGGCTGAGATGGACAGATCACTAGGGGTCAGGCATTCGAGACCAGCCTGGGCAACATGGTGAAATTCTATCTCTACTACAAATACAAAAATTAGCTGGGTATGGTGGCACACGCCTGTAGTCCCAGCTACTTGGGAGGCCGAGGCAGGAGAATTGCTTGAACTCAGGGGGCAGAGGTTGCAGTGAGCCAGGATCACCCCATTGCACTGCAGCCTGGGCAACAGAGTGAGACTCCATCTCAAAAATAAAAATAAATTCCTCCCGGGATGGTCATTCCTCCTTTTCCTCTCCCAGACACCAGAGAGGATCCTCTACTCCCATCCTCTCTAAAGCAAGGCTGTCGAGTCCTTAAGTGCCCTGGCCCTTACCCTCATTACAGTTATTCTGCCCTCCCGGAATGTTTGAGTGGTCAAGGCACAGACAGGGAGTGAGAGCAGAGAGCAGTGGGTTTGTCGGGTTGTGGACAAAGAGGAAGGAAGAAATGGATAAATAAAGATGCAGTTAAGAGAGGGACACACAAAGCAGAAGAGAACCAGGAAAACAAGCTTTTACTTGATATGTATCAAAAATGTTACTCAGTTAGTAATTACTGCCTTCTATGCGCTCATCTGCTACAGTTTACAGATCTTCACCCGTTCCTAACCTTTCAACTCCAGCACACACTTTATCTTTAAATCCCAATTTCCCTTTTCACCTATCAGCTGCAGAAAGTATTAAAAGAAACATTTTCAATCATTTTAATTACATTAGCAGTGATTTAATTCCTTTAGATGCTAAACCTTATGGGTGAAACTGAATTAAATGTAGCCAAATGCAATGTCAAAATCTTCAGGCACAAAAACCCATTAACTTTTTAATACTCTCAGAAGATGAACCTAATTTCAAATGAAAGCTGTCTCCAGAATATATTGTTAAGCATATTCTAGATATAATTCATTTTGGCAAATGTTGTGTAGAAATTCACACAACATTTTACTGAACTAAAAGTAAGTTGTCCATGTAACAAAAAATATCTTTTCATAGCTTCAAGTGAATCTTTTTTTTTTTTTTTGAGATGGAGTTTCGGTCTTGTTACCCAGGCTGGAGTGCAATGGCGCGATCTCGGCTCACTGCAACCTCCGCCTCCTGGGTTCAGGCAATTCCCCTGCCTCAGCCTCCTGAGTAGCTGGGATTACAGGCACGTGCCACCATGCCCAGCTAATTTTTTGTATTTTTAGTAGAGACAGGGTTTCACCATGTTGACCAGGATGGTCTCGATCTCTCGACCTCGTGATCCACCCGCCTCGGCCTCCCGAAGTGCTGGGATTACAGGCTTGAGCCACCGCGCCTGGCCACTTCAAGTGAATCTTAAAGGATGACTGACTGTCCTTGGAAGAGAAACAGTAAACAAATAAGGTTTATAGCAATGATGTATGATTTAGAAACTGCAATTCCAGATAATCTCTCTATTAAAGAGACTATTTATACTTAATTTGGTCAATTGTAGTGAACATAGTTGATGTGAAGTCCCTATTTAAATACAACCTGAAATACCAAAGCTAATTTTCTTTTCTTTCTGTCTTTTTTGTTGTTGTTGTTGAGACTGCGTCTTGCTCTGTCACCCTAGCTGGACTGCAGTGGCAAAATCAAGGCTCACTGCAACCTCCGCCTCCTGGGCTCAAGCGATCCTCCTGCCTCAGCTAGAAGGACAGGTGCAAGCTACCACACCCAGCTAATTTTTGTATTTTTGGTAGAGATAGGCTTTCACCACGTTGCCCAGGTTGGTCTCGAACTCCTGAGCACAAGTGATCTGCCCGCCTTGGCCTCCCAAAGTGCTGGGATTACAGGCGTGAGCCACTGCACCTGGCCAGAAAATTTTAAACATGCACAAACTCTTGAGTGGCCTAATTCCCTCTCACCCAATCAACCACAATACAGATAAAAGATAGTTTTTGCACAAACGAAAAAGGCAAATTGTGAATGATGCACGATTTTTAATTACAAGTAAACTGGGCATATTATTTAAAGCTAAAGGGTGGTCAGTGGAAATTTTCCTCTGTTAGTACTTAAATACTTTTCATATTTATCGGCTTACTACAACCTGTGCCTCCCAGGTTCAAGTGATTCTCCTGCCTCAGCCACCTGAGTAGCAGAGACCAAAGGCACACGCCACCATATCTGGCTAATTTTTGTATTTTTAGTAGAGACAGGGTTTCACCATGTTGGCCATGCTGGTTTTGAACTCCTGACCTCAAGGGATCCACCTGCCTTGGCCTTATAAAGTGCTGGGATTACAAGCGTGAGCCACCACACCCAGGATTATTATTATTATTATTATTAAAATCTCTTTTGCTCTCTCTTTCAAGAGAAACCTCATGTCATTCAGTTGCATCCATTTATGCAACTTTGGCCTCCTGGGCTTGAGAGATCCTCCTGCCTCAGCCTCCCAAGTAGCTGGAACTACAGGCTCACACCACCATGCTTGGCTAATTTTTGTGTTTTGGAGAAATAAGCTCTTGTCATGTTGCCTAGGTTGGTCTCAAACTCCTGGGCTCAAGTGATCCACCTGCCTCAGCCTCCCAAAACACTGGGATTATAGCTATAAGCCACCACACCCGGCCCCAAGTACTTTTATACAAAATGCAAACACTGTTCTTCCATTATAAAAGTGATAAAACAGCTTATGTAAAGTTTTGTCATGTACTACTTATAATTACCTTGGGTACACTTTTTGATGTTAAAATGTATCTTATTATGAAAGTTTTTCCATTTTATTAACTACTTTTACAACAATGCAAATAACAAATTATTTTACAAACCATTTAGACATTTCTTTACTCTTGTCCCAATAATGTAAAATATATCATTGTCTATTACATTCAGATAAATTATATACTTGTAAACTATATACTTATGACTTAGAGAAACATAAATAAATTATACAAATTATATGCTCAATTTTTAGGTATACTTAAATTAAGATTAAATATAAATTGTCAAGATAAATTAACAGTTCAGGGCTTCGCAACTTGAAATCCATGAAACAAGACATTGGAAACAACAAAATTGTGGTGCAATTCTTAGGTGAAATTTGCTGAAACTTTTTATTTTTTACATAGAGATGGGATGTTACTATAATGCCCAGGCTGGTCTTGAACTACTGGCCTTAAGTGATCCTCCCACCTCAGCCTCCCAAAGTGCTGGGATTACAGGTATGAGCCATCATATCCAAATGAAATTTCTTGAGATAGTTACATAATTTAAAAATTTGCTGGTGTAGAGGTTAGACAAACTGAATAAATACTAAATATTAGGTCAAGTTTCTCATGTTTACACTATAAAGATGTAATTTAAAGCACTGATTTTCACAAAATAACATAGTGTGAAATTTGAGGTAATTATTTTCCCTGCTACCTCAAGGATTAGAATTCTTCCTTCCTCTGGCATTCACTGTATTTCCTTAAGAATCCCAAATATTTTATTTCATGTATCTGGGAAATGAGGTGCTTTAGTGAACTGAATCTTCTCAAAACTAAAAAGCAATAATTAAAAAGTACTTAACTCAGAAATAACAAAAATATAAGACATCAATAAAATACATTCTATACAGAATACACCAGTCATACTCTACTCCTTTTTGGTAATAAAAAATGTACTTACTGGGCTGGGTGCAGTGGCTCACACCTGTAATCCTAGCACTTTGGGAGGCCAACGCAGGCAGATCAGTTGAGGCCAGAGTTTGAGACCAGCCTGGCCAAAATGACAAAATACCATCTATACTAAAAATACAAAAATGAGCAGGGCATGATGGCAGGCACCTGTAATTAATCCCAGCTACTCTGAAGGATGAGGCAGAAGAATTGTTTGAACCCAGGATGCAGAACTTGCAGTGAGATGAGATCATGCCACCGTACTCCGGTCTGGGCGACAGAGCAAGTCTATGTCTCAAAACGACAACAACAACAACAAAGGCCAGGCGAGGTGGCTCACGTCTATAATCCCAGCACTTCAGGAGGGAGGCCGAGGTGGAGACTGAGACCATCCTGCCCAAAGCGGTGAAACCCCGTCTCTACTAAAAATACAAAAATTAGCCAGGTGTGGTGGCACGTGCCTATAACCCCACAGGTACTCCGGAGGCTGAGACAGGAGAATCGCTCGAACCCAGGAGGCTGCAGGGAGCCGAGATTGCGCCACTGCACTCCAGCCTGGGCGACAGAGTCAGACTCCATCTCAAATAAGAAAGAAAGAAAAAAGAAAGAAGCAAAGAAAGAAAGAAAGAAGGAAGAAGGACAGAAAGATAGGTGCTGACTAAACTTTAGTATCAAAATAGCAAAAAAATTATTTATGTTTTGGGGAAAGAAATCTGGTTATTAAATCTTCATTTCGATTGAGTTATATGTAAATTAAAATTCAGTATAAGGACTATTTTTTTGGTAGAAAAGTTCACCTGGCCCAAAAATGTTCAGGAGATAACCTGAGATTTTAGAATAGAAATGTAAAGACTCAAAACCAAGTTTCCTGAAACTCGCTTTAAAATATTAGAAATATTAATAATTCTAAAATGCCATTTTGCCACTATCATTCATATTAACCAAAGTATTAGAGAAGTAAAGCTTTCAGACTAAAACAGGAAAAAATGAATACAGTTCACAAATAATCATGGATAATTTAAAAAACAAGTGGGTCAACAAATAGTAGTAATTCCTCCACATGAAGTACATAATTGGCGAATCAAGTATTCAGTCTGCTGGCAATCCTGTATTTTAGGTCAACAATGTGGTCCCTTTAAGAGAGTCCTTGAATTCTCATTTCTCCGGGGACCCTTTGATGGCACTGCTCCCCTTGGTTTGAAAAAAAGGAAGAGCTGACTTGAATGTGCCGTCACCACTCTGCTGGGAAAAACAGAGGAAGATGGCCCAGAGCAAAGAACAGAGCCCCACATAAGCTGTTCTCCACTGAACAGGAACAAGGCTGAAGTTGGTCAGCTGGAACAGACAGAGAGTCCGTGAGGGCCACATGGAAACCAAAGCCCTGAGTTAATATGCCTGAGTAGGCAGAACTCACCTGTACAAAGGGCCAGTACATCAGTCCACTCTGGAATTAAAAAAAAAAACAAAACTTTATTAGAATGTCTTTTATTTTTTGAGGCAGGGTCTCAATCTGTCGCTCAGACTGGAGTACAGTGGCACGATCTCAGCTCACTACAACCTCTGCCTCCTGGGTTCAAGCAATTATCATGCCTCTGCCTTCTGACTAGCTGGAATTACATGCACACACCACTCCACCTGGCTAATTTTTGTATTTTTAGTAGAGACAGGTTTTCACCATGTAGGCCAGGCTGGTCTCAAATTCCCAACCTCAGATGATCCACCTACCTCGGCCTCCCAAAGTGCTGGGATTACAGGCGTGAGCCACCACATTTGGCCTAGAATGCCTTTGAACCACACAAAACAATTGCAGAGTTCAATTCATAAAAAAAGTAAGCAATAGCAGGCCAACAAGATGCCAAGGTAGTATTATATTTGACTAAGCTGATTAAATTAGACTACTCAAGGCCTCTAGAGTGAAGGGGGTTGGGGAATTGTGGGAAAAGAAAGCTATTAGGTACAAGACATTTGTATTAATTTTATATTTAGCTCCAGAATGAAAAGTCTAATAGAATCAGTACCAGTTCTGGAAGACAACTGCTTTGAAAATAATAGCATATATTTATGTATTGTAATTTCCTGGCTACCATGAACAAATGATGCAGGAATATATTTGTAAATACAGAATCATCAATGAATTTTTTTCTTAAATTTTTTTTGAGATGTGGTGTCTATGTTGCCCAGGCTGCTCTCGAATTCCCAGGAAAAAGCAGTAGTCCCCCTACAGCCTCCCAAAGTGCTGGAATTAGAGGCATGAGCCACCTCACTGGCCAAATTTTTTTTTTTTTTTTTTTTTTTTTTAAGATGGTGTCTCAATCTGTTGCTCAGGCTAGAGTGTGGTGGTGCGACCTCAGCTCACTGCGACCTCTGCCTCCTGGTTTCAAGCAATTCTCCTGCCACAGCCTCCTGAGTAGCTGGGATTACAAGCGTCCGCCACAATGCCTGGCTAAGTTTTGTATTTTTAGTAGAGACAGGGTTTCACCATGTTGGCCAGGCTGATCTTGAACTCCTGACCTCAGCCTGCCTCCTGATCCACCTGCCTCGGCCTCCCAAAATGCTAGAATTTCAGGCACGAGCCACTGAGCCCAGTCTCAAATTCTTAAAACTATATACCAAACCATGGTTTATGAATGATTTTCTATTAATATATTCAAACCATGTGATGCTATAGGACAAGTTTAGCTGAAATTTTTTAATGCTACAAAATATCTTAGACATTTTAACAAGCTTTATCCTAAGCATTCTGATGAAAAAGTCACCATTATGAACTTTTTAAAAAGAAGCCTTGATATGTAAATTATATCTTAAAAAAAAAAAGCTAGAGGTTTTAAAAATAGTCCTTAAAAGGGAGATTTTCTTCCTTTTCCTTATTTGTATTTTCTGAGGTTTCTAAAATGAACAGTTAAAACAAAAGCTTTATAATATTTATGTTTATATTTAAAAGTAGATAGTATACGGTGGCTCACGCCTGTAATCCCAGCACTTTGGGAGGCCAAGGCGGGTGGATCATGAGGTCAAAGATCGAGACCATTCTGGTCAACATGGTAAAACCCCGTCTCTACTAAAAATACAAAAAATTTAGCTGGGCATGGTGGCGCTTGCCTGTAATCCCAGCTACTCAGGAGGCTGAGGCAGGAGAATTGCCTGAACCCAGGAGGCGGAGGTTACAGTGAGCCGAGATCACGCCATTGCACTCCAGCCTGTGTAACAAGAGCAAAACTCCATCTCAAAAAAAAAAAAATAGATAGTATATATAATATATATTTTATATTTAAAGTATATTTAAAATTTTAAGGCTGAGCATGGTATCTCACGCCTGTAATCCCAGAACTCTGGGGTGCTGAGGCAGGCAGATCACCTGAGGTCAGGAGTTTGGGACCCGCCTGGCCAACATGGCGAAAACCCATCTCTAGTAAAAAAACAAAAATTAGCAGGGCATGGTGGTGAGAACCTGTAATCCCAGATACTTAGAAGGCTGAGGCAGGAGAACTGCTTGAACCCAAAAGGTGGAGGTTGCAGTGAGCCAAGATCATGCCATTGCACTCCAGCCTGGGTGACAGAATGAGAACTCTGTCTCAAAATAAATAAATAAATAAATAAAATTTAAACTTTAGGAAAAATAATCAGAAGACTAAACTAATCCAAACATAGCTTTCCAATTTTCTTTCTTTCTTTCTTTTTATTTTATAGAGACGGAGGCTCCACTATGTTGGCCAGGTTGGTCTTAAACTCTTGGCCCCAAGCAATCCTCCTGCTTCTGCCTCCTGAGGGCATGAGCCACTGTGCCTGACCATGGCTTTATTTCTTATGACTGCATTTTTTTTTTCCTGTCAGAATGTAGTAACAGGTACTAGTATATTTTGTTCTTATACCATTCTCCCATAAAAAGGAATCAGGACTCCTCGGAGAACTGGCTGATGCCAGGGCCAGGGCAGAACAGGGCAGGTACAAGATACAAGGTATAAGACAGTCGAGGAACATACTATCATGCCAGAAAGGAAGTGGCTTACAAAAGAAGAAATGGAGAAAGAAGCTGAATGATGTCATAGGACACAGGAACGAGCTCGGAGGGACTCCCACTGGCCAAATCTGGGACGTGTGAGCACTAAAAATAATTAAACACTGCCGTGAACCCTTCCCTGTGCTTCGGCAATCTCTCTCTGAATAGCCCAAAGACATCTGGCATTCAGCATTTCCCAAACTCAACTCATCTCATTTTTTTTTTTTTTTGGCTCCCTTTTCTCTGTGTCCTAAATGAAGTGATGAACCAGCACCCATGTAGTTGCTTAAACTAGAACCGTGGGCTTCCTAAAGGTGTCCTGAATCCGTTACCCCTACTTCCGATCAATCATTCCGACCCACTCATTCTACCTTCTTAAATATCTCTCAAACCTTTCCTATGCCCACTGCTTTCTTATTTCTTTTACATATATATATATTTTGTTGTTGTTGTTTAATTTTTTTGAGAGTCTCTCCCTGTTGCCCAGGCTGGAATGCAGTGGCGTGATCTCGACTCACTGCAACCTCCACCTCCTGAGTTCAAGTGATTCTCGTGCCTCAGCCTCCCAAGTAGCTGGGACTACAGGTGTGCACCACCACACCCAGTTAACTTTTGTACTTTTGGTGGACACGGTTTCACCATGTTGGCCACACTGGTCTCAAACTCCTGACCTCAAGTGATCCACTTGCCACAGCTCCCCAAAGTGCTGGGATTACAGGTGGAAGCCACCGCACCTGGCCAGTTTTATTTTTTTTAAATAAATACCGACAGGGTCTTGCTATGTTGCCTAAGCTGGTCTTGAACTCGTAACCTCAAGGGATCCTTCTCCCACAGCCTCCCAAAATGCTAGGATTACAGGCGTGAGCTAGTAATCCACACACAGCGTGCTTCCTTATTTCTTATGTGAGCTTGGTTACATAAGAAATGTAACTTTGGTTTCCTTTGCTGCCATTATCTGAGGGTGAAGTTCAAGATCCTCAGCTCGGGGCATTCAACAGTCTCCAGGAACCAAACTCATTCCAAGTTGCTCAGCAAATGCTCTGTGAACACCAAACTGCCTGTGGTTTCTCCCCTCCAGGCATACCACGGTGCTTTACATATTGTCGACTCTACTCAGCTCCTTCTGTCCCTGGGATACCCTGTCCTCCACTATGTGTGTAATTATAGCTTTTTATTTATTTATTTATTTTTTTTGAGACAAGGTCTCACTCTGTTGCCCAGGCTGGAGTGCAGTGGCACAATCATAGCTCACTGCAGCCTCAGCCTCCTGGGCTCAGGAGATCCTCCCACCTCGGCCTCCTGAGTAGCTGGGACTCCTGAGTAGCATGGTGCGAGCCACTATGCCCAGCTCACTTTTGTGTTTGTAGAGATGAGGTTTTGTTGTCATGTTGCCCGGGCTGGTCTCAAACTCCCCAACTGAAGCGATCCACCCACCTTGGCCTCCCAAAGTGATGGGATTACAGGCATGAGCCGCTGGTGCCTTGCCCCAGCAAGACTTCCTGGATCCCCAACCCTACACCTCCTCATTGTGCTAAGGACCCATGGGCTCTGAGAGCATTTCTCGTGGAATTCTAGTTAATGACTTGTCTATTTATCTATCTATCCCACTAGAATCTAAGTCCCTTTAGGACGGAATCTGTGTTTTATATGGTTTTTTGGGTTTCTTCCACAAACCCCTAGTACAGCACCTGGAAGACAGTTTCTTATTACAGCAAATCTTCCCCAAAAATCTCCAAATGGGCTGGGCTTCAGACTGCTGGTATACCCTCTTTCTTTTCATGAGGGTAGATGAGACTCACTCACTGTAACCACGATTTTTTTTTTAAACAGTATGCAAATGTTCCCATGGCTCTGTTCATCATTTACAAATCCTTGCCTGAAGCTTCTTTCTTTCTTTTTTATTTTTTGAGACAAAGTCTTGGTCTGTCGCTAGGCTGGAGTGCAGTGGTGCAATCTTGGCAACTGCAACCGCCGCCTCCCAGGTTCAAGCAGTTCTCCTGCTTCAGCCTCCTGAGTAGCTGGGACTACAGGCGTGTGCCACCATGCCCAGCTAATTTTTTTTGTATTTTAGTAGAGACGGGGTTTCACGAAGTTGGCCAGGTTGGTCTTGATCTCCTCACCTTGTGATCTGCCCACCTCAGCCTCTCAAAAGTGCTGGCCTGAAGCTTCTTTCTTTCCCAATTCTACTTCCTTCTCTCTCTCTCTCTCTCTCTCTCTCTCTCTCTCTTTTTCTTTTGAAACAGGGTCTCACTCTGTCATTCAGGCTGGAGCCCAGTGGTACAATCATGGCTCACTGCAGCCTCAGTCTCCCAGGCTTATGATCCTCCCATCTCAGCCTCCCAAGCAGCTGGGACCAGAGATGAACGCCACTATGCCCAGCTATTTTACTTTATTGTGGTAGAGATGGGGTCTCACTATGTTGTGCAGGCTGGTCTCAAACTCCTGGACTCTAGTGATCCTCCTGCCTCAGCCTCCCAAAGTGCTGGGATTACAGGTGTGAGCTGCCTACTTTCTTGCTCTTAAAAAAAAAAAAAAAGTTAGCTGTACATATCTCTATAGACTTTACAACATAATGGAAAAGCTTGTTCCTTTTTCCAAACTAAAACAGAAGAAGTTGACTGGGTGTGGTGGTTCACGCCTGTAATCCCAGAACTTTGGGAGGCTGAGGCAGGCGAATCACCTGAGGTCAGGTGTTCAAGACCAGTCTGGCCAACATGGTGAAACCCTGTCTCTACTGAAAAATAAAAAAATTAGCTGGACGTGGTTGTGCAAATCTGTAATCCCAGCTACTCAGGAAACTGAGGCAGGAGAATTGCTTGAACCGGGAGGCAGAGGTTGTAAAGAGCCGAGATGGTGCCACTGTACTCCAGCCTAGGAGACGGTATGAGACTCTGTCTTCAAAAAAAAAAAAAAACCAAACAAACAAAAACAGAAGAAAATCACATTTGGTTGTCAGCATGGGGTCCTCAATTTCTGCCCCAAGAGAAATCTCAAGAGTTCTGAACACATTCCTTGTAGTTACTGTTCCCACGTATAGAGGCTCAGGGGAAGCCTCTGGCTTCAAACCTCTCCATCCTCTGCGTCTTGCCATCAAGTGATGCTTGCTCAGGGGCTCGGTACCATCCAACAGATGATTCTAGAAGCTGTACAGGTAATAGGTAGTTGTGGCTCAACACTGCTTTTGATAGGGAATGAAGAACATGTGAAGGCCTAGGCCAGTCTGTGTACATTCTGGAATCCCAAAGATTCATCTCCTTGTGATCAATGCAATTGAACATGCTCTAGGGCAGAGAGGAAAATCAACCCTGATTTTGCCAGGCCTTAGGACACTGTTCAATAAATCTTAACTGAATACATACGTATTGGACTGGATTGTATATGTTTGTACTGAGCAAAAAGTCAGAAATCATTGAGCACATGGACTAAAATGCATAGATAGTATGCATTTTTTTGAGATGGAGTCTCGCTCTGCTGCCCAAGCTGGAGTGCAGTGGTGCGATCTCGGCTCACTGCAACCTCTGTCTCCAGGTTCAAGTGATTCTCCTGCCTCAGCCTCCTGAGTAGCTGAGATTACAAATGTGCACCCCCATGCCCAGCTAATTTTTGTATTTTTAGTAGGATGGGGTTTCACCATGTTGGCCAGGCTGGTCTCAAACTCCTGACCTCAGGTGATCCTGCCTTGGCCTCTGAAGGTGCTGGGATTACCGGCATGAGCCGCTCTGCCCAGCCTGGAGATAATATTTCTTTCCAATTCATGAAAAGTATAGATACTCTTAAAGCCTCTCCTCATTCATCTATCAAAATAACTAAGATTTCTCTGTCAAAATATTGGACCCTTCTGCCAGCCAAACTGGAGCTGTAATTTAAGAATTTGTTTTATTAAAATGTACTTAATGTTGAGATGGGAGGATTGCTGAAGCACAGGAGTTTGAGGCCAGCTTGGGCTATATAGTGAGACTCTGTCTCTACCAAAAAATTTAAAAATAATTAGCTGGGTGTGGTGGCACATGACTGTAGTCTCAGCTGCTCAGGAGGCTGAGGTGGGAGAATTGCTTGAGCTCAGGAGGTTGAGGCTGCAGTGAGCCATGATCACACAACTGCATTCTAGCGTGGGTAACAGAACGAGACCCTGTCTCAAAAAAAAATTGTTTATTAAAAAAAAATAGGCCGGGCGCGGTGGCTCAAGCCTGTAATTCCAGCACTTTGGGAGGCCGAGGCGGGTGGATCACGAGGTCAAGAGATCAAGACCATCCTGGTCAACATGGTGAAACCCCGTCTCTACTAAAAATACAAAAAATTAGCTGGGCATGGTGGCGAGTGCCTGTAATCCCAGCTACTCAGGAGGCTGAGGCAGGAGAATTGCCTGAACCCAGGAGGCGGAGGTCGCGGTGAGCCGAGATCGCGCCATTGCACTCCAGCCTGGGTTACAAGAGCGAAACTCCGTCTCAAAACACACACACACACACACACACACACACACACACACACACACAAGTGTTTGTACGCAGAGAACCCTGATATGATTAGACATGTGTACTGAATGATCACGTGTGTACTGAATTATCTGCATATATGTGTCAATTAAAAAAATTTTATATCCTTATAAACACATACATATACACCCAAAAAGATACTGATTATACTTTCAAAAGCCTGTCTTACCATATAGGTATTCCAGAATTTCTGTTTCAGGTCCAAAAATATGTCATCCTTTCCCTGGAGAATGCTCATACCTATTTGCAAAAAACACCAAAAGAATTTTAAGAGATTCATAAGAGTACTGTATAACAGTTCATGTTTAAGTCTCCCATTCCAATATGCAAAGTAACCATCACTAACATCCATCAATGACCGTTCTGACCCTACAGTGAAAAGAACATAGCCGGGTGTGGTGCCTCATGCCTGTAATCCTAGCACTTTGGGAGGTCAAAGCAGGGCAACATGGTGAAACCCCATCTCTACAAAAAATTCCAAACTTAGCCAGACGTGGTGGCACACCTGTTAGTCATAGCTACTCAGGAGGCCAAGGTGGGAGGATTGCTTGAGCCTGGGAGGTGGAGGCTACAGTGAGTTGTGATAATGTCACTGCACTCCAGCCTGGGCAACACAGCAAGGCCCTGTCCCAAAACAAAAAAAAGAACATAATCTGCATTCTAAAACTAGGTAAATTTTAAAGGAATGATAAATACAAATCGAGAATAGCAGAGTATAAAAGTTACAGGAAAACAATTACTAAAACAAACAAGTTACAATAGTGGGTCTATTGGTGACTTTACCTTCCAAACATTTTGTGAAATGCTGAAATTTAATTTCTATCTTTAAAAAAAAGCCAGTGGGCCAGGTGTGGTGGCTCATCCCAGCACTTTGGGAGGCCAACATGGGCAGGTGAGGTTGGGAGTTTGAGACCAGCCTGACCAACATGGAGAAACCCTGTCTTTTTTTTTTTTTTTTTTTTTTTTTTGAGACGGAGTTTCGCTCTTGTTACCCAGGCTGGAGTGCAATGGCGCGATCTCGGCTCACCGCAACCTCCACCTCCTGGGTTCAGGCAATTCTCCTACCTCAGCCTCCTGAGTAGCTGGGATTACAGGCACGCGCCACCATGCCCAGCTAATTTTTTGTATTTTAGTAGAGACGGAGTTTCACCATGTTGACCTGGATGGTCTCGATCTCTTGACCTCGTGATCCACCCGCCTCGGCCTCCCAATGTGCTGGGATTACAGGCTTGAGCCACCGCGCCCGGCTGAGAAACCCTGTCTTGACTAAAAATACAAAATTTGCTAGGCGTGGTGGTGCATGCCTGTAATACCAGCTACTTAGGAGACTGAGGCAAGAGGATTGCTTGAACCCAGGAGGCGGAAGTTACAGTGAACCAAGATCACACCACTGCACTCCTGACTGGGTGACAGAGCGAGATTCCATCTCAAAAAAATTAAAATAGGGCCAGGCGCGGTGGCTCTAGCCTGTAATCCCAGCACTTTGGGAGGCCGAGGCGGGTGGATCATGAGGTTAAGAGATTGAGACCATCCTGGTCAACATGGTGAAACCCCGTCTCTACTAAAAATACAAAAAAGGCCGGGCGCGGTGGCTCAAGCCTGTAATCCCAGCACTTTGGGAGGCCGAGGCGGGTGGATCACGAGGTCGAGAGATCGAGACCATTCTGGTCAACATGGTGAAACCCCGTCTCTACTAAAAAAAAATACAAAAAATTAGCTGGGCATGGTGGCACGTGCCTGTAATCCCAGCTACTCAGGAGGCTGAGGCAGGAGAATTGCCTGAACCCAGGAGGCGGAGGTTGCGGTGAGCCGAGATCGCGCCATTGCACTCCAGCCTGGGTAACAAGCGCGAAACTCCGTCTCAAAAAAAAAAAAAATTAGCTGGGCATGGTGGTGCGTGCCTGTAATCCCAGCCTCAGGAGGCTGAGGCAGGAGAATTGCCTGAACCCAGGAGGCGGAGGTTGCAATGAGCTGAGATAGCGCCATTGCACTCCAGCCTGGGTAACAAGAGCAAAACTCCGTCTCAAAAAAAAAAAAAAAAATTAAGTATTTTTTTATTTAGTGGACCCAAATATTCTGGCAACTACAAATTTCCCATCGGTATTACCCTAATCAAAATTTGAAAGTGGAACATCAATTCAGCCTTCCTAAAAACACTTTGAAAACTTTGATCTTCAATATCCCTGAAGAGAAATTCACAGCCTGGGTAATACATTAAGACCTTGTCTCTACAAAACAATTTAAGAACCAGTCAGGTATGGGAGTGCACACCTGTAGTCCCAGCTACTCCAGAGGCAGAGGTGGGAGGATCACTTGAGCCCAGGAAGTCAAGGCTGCAATGAGCTGTGATCACATCACTGCACTCCAGCCTGGGGAATAGACTGAGACCCTGTCTCAAAAAGAGAAAAGGGGAAAAAAAAAGAAAAAGAAATTCAGGTAGCAAGGCAAAGCTCTTGTATTTTAGGAAGGGTTGTAAAACTCAGAGTACTTTAAAAATTCTTTCCAATCCCTGATTACAAAGGAGGGGAAATAGGAGCTTTATTAGTTAATTCCAGAAGATTCTTACATGACCTAGCAAAATACCGGTAATACTGTGTTTCACTTACCCAGCATTAATTAAATGCTAAGTACTTTATGCGCCTCATTTCATGTTCCTTTCCTTACAACTTGCTTATGTACGTAGAGTTACAAAGGAGGAAAAGAGCTTAGCGAGGTTAATAGCAGACAGTTTAACCCAGGTGTCCCATTCCCAAGCAGAGCTCTTCATGTTACGAATCAGGTTCCCCAAGGTGGCCCCAGCACAAAGATCATCTGATTCATGCAATTTTCAAGTAGAGTCTTACACAAACCTCCAATCCATCCCTCTCTACTTCCCCCTTCACTGTAAGAGAAGATGAGGATAACTGAACTAGAAAATACTGAAAACCAAAGCAAAGTAGCAATCTGGCCAGGGATCTGTATTAGAGACCTCGGCCTGGACATAGGTTCAAGTCTTGTTAGTTACTCAGCACCTTTCAGTCCAGGCACACTGTCAACCTTTCCACCATGAAAGCATCAAGTGCCTGGATTGTGTTCTCTTTGGGTGAGTCACATAACCCTTCTGAAACTCAGTTTCCTCATTTGTAACATGAGAATTATAAGAGTAGTCTCAGGTGTGGTGGCTCAGGTCTATAATCCCAACACTTTGGGAGCAGGTCACTTGAGGTCAGGAGTCCGAGACCAGCCTGTCCAACACGGTGAAACCCCGCCTCCATTAAAAATACAAAAATTAGCCGGGCATGGTGGTGTGTGTCTGTAATTCCAGTAATTCGGTAGGCTTAGGCAGGAGAATTGCTTGAACTCAGAGCGGGCAGTGAGCCGAGATCAGGCCACTGTATACTCCAGACTGGATAATAAAGCAAGAGTCTGTCTCAAAAAAAGAAAAACCACATACACACACAGAAAAAAGAAAAAGAGAGAACAATCTCACTGGTCTTTGAGGATTAAATAGGATTCTGGTCCCCTACCCCTTCACCAGTATGCAAGGCTTCTGTAACGTGTGCTAGGAAGCAGTTTGCAAATCCAGTCTGGAAATCATACCCTGGAACCAGGCGCAGACCTTCCGATAAAACAGGAGGCCCTAGCTCTTAGGCTGTCTGTTCTCCTGACCCACTGACCCCATCAGCCCATGTAGCTGGCTGCAGTGGCAATAGGTAATCAGGTCTTTTGTGTTTCTGGTGGGGTCTGTTGGGAAAAGAAATGAATTTGACTCTTAAAAATAAGGCTTAGGGGGCAGAGTAGGTTTCTTCAAGACGGTGGCTTGCCTGACCTCAACCTGGTATTAGAAAGCATCGACAGCCCTTAGGAAAAGTCCTCTCCGATTTGGGGGGAAATTTGTGATCCCCAATCCCAAGGTCAGGCTTAAGACCCATAGAGCTTTTCTCCCCAGTCACCCACCCCAACCCCTTCAAGGCTATAGAAATTGCGATGATGATAGAGGCCATAGGGCTCTTTCTGTAAGCAGACAGGGAGGATCTCCAAAGATTACTGGAATTTAACCAACTTGAGCAATCCGCCTGTTTTACAGCCTCCTGCCCTCAACCTGTCCTTCCCCAACCCTGGGTGGAATGAGGACACCTTGTTTGTTTAAACCAGCTCCAACGGGCGAGGTGGCTCATGCCTGTAATCCCAGCAGCTTGGGAGGCTGAGGCGGGTGGATTGCCTGAGCTCAGGACTTTGAGACCAGCCTGGGCAACATGGTCAAATCCCATCTCTACTAAAAATATAAAAATAAATTAGCCAGGCATGACACGAGAATCGCTTGAACCTGGGAGGCAGAGGCAGGAGAATCGCTTGAACCCAGGAAGTAGAGGTTGCAGTGAGCCAAGATCACACCACTGCACTCAAGCCTGGGCAACAGAGCAAGACTCTGTCTCCAAAAATAAAAAAAATAAAAATAAAAAAAATTTAAAAATCCAGCTCCTAACTGAACTCAGGTTACTTATAGATGAACCCAAGTTAACTCTCCTCATTACCATTCTAAAGTCTTCACCCCAGGAGAAGCTATAGCTTCATGACTGTAACACACAACCTGTGTACTAACATGATGACTCACTGCATCTGCGCCACTGGGACCCCTACTCTACATGCAGTCATGTACCCTCACATTCTCGGCTCTCCATCATCCCATAAAACCCTCCTGCCTCTTTCTCTAGGGGACACGCTGCTTTGGAGAATACACTCAGTGTCTTCTTTACTCGTGCCAAGTAATAGAACTCCCATTGATCAAAACCTGCCTCTTGGTGGAGTCGTTTGTGACTCCTTAGGGGAAGGAGCCCTGTTATTTTTCAGGTAACATTTCTACTGTTCTTATTTTAGGTAGTGGAGAAGGTATCCAACGTCAATCCCTTGTCCCCTACACCCCGGGCCAGGGTCGGATATTTTAAGGAGAGGGTTCCCTGAACCCTCACAGGTATATAGCAGGAATACAAGGTCCCCTGTTTTCCGTGGGACCCCAGGGGAAAATCTTGTTACCAAAGCAGGACTAGGACGTTGGGCATGAATTTTCGGAGGATCCAGGCATCATCTCACATCCCACCTGCGCGGTACCCTTGCATTTTGTTCCTCTGTTGACCCTGGAGCCCCAGGCGTGGATTTTCTGAACAGCAGGTGGGTCCCTTCCCTTCCCCACGACTGGTTCACGGTCTTTGCAGCTGTTACGGCGTCGAGCTGAGATTTCCTCGATTTTCCCGTGGGCCTTTTTCAGGCGGAAAAGCCCTCCCCAGCCCTGCCTACCTCCGGCTTTGGCCTACACCCGATCCCAGAGTCAGCGCTGACCCTAGTCCCCTCAATTCCTGGCCCGGGGGACCTCTGGCTCCCAATTTCCGGGCTCCCCCGCCAGTGCCCCCCACCCCGGCTTCTCCTCCTCAAACACCCCAGCCTGCAGCCCTTGCCCCGGCTCGCTCCCGCTGAGGCAGCCGCGGTCTCGGAGCCCCAGCTCCTGCCCGCGTCCCTGCAGCGCCCTCACTCCAGCCACTTGGTCTCCAAGTCGCTGCCTCCAGCACCCCAACGCTGGGTCCCCCTCCCAGCCCCTCACCGACGTAGAAGGCCGAGACAGCGACGGGCGCGCCCACCACCTGGTCGCACAGCACTTTGGCCAGCACGGTGCGCGGCGCGCGGCCCGGGAGCGCGCGCTCCAGCAGGCCCAGCCACACGTAGTTGAAGTTGGCGTGGAACGTGGCCGTCACGGTGGCCACGCGCCGCGTCTGGCGCCAGTCGGCCTGGGCGCCCCGCAGCCGCTGCTGCAGCGCGTCCCCGGACGAGAAGAGCGCGGCGTAGAGCAGCACGTTGGTGGGCCACGGGTGGCGCCGGGCCGCGCGCGACAGCGCCCGCCACCAGCCCGCCATGTCCGCGCCGCGGGCTCCCGCGACCGGCCGCCCGCGCCCGCGCCCGCCTCCCCCGGACGCCCCGGAGCGACTGGGCGCCGCGCACACCCCGCCGCGCCGCCCAATCCGGAGGCCACGGGCCGACGTGGGGGCCGAGCGTTCGGAAGGGGCGCGGCCCACCCGCGGCTGGGGGCCGTTCGCGCCGAACACCCGGGACAGGCGAAGCCAAGAGGCAGGAGGTATGGGGGTTATTCATTTATCGTTGTTGTAGTTGCTGATTCGGAGTCGGAGTCTCGCGCTGCCGCCCAGGCTAGGGTGACGTGACGCGGCCTCGGCTCACCGCAACCTCCGCCTCCCGGGTTCAAGCTCTTCTCCCGCCTCGGCCTCCCGCGTACCCGGGACTGCGCGTGCGCCGTCCCGCCCGGCCCACGTTTGCACTTTGAGCCGAGAAGGGGTTTCCACGTGTCGGCCAGGCTGGTCTCAGGTGATCCGTCCGCCTCGACCTCCCATACGGGGTTATTTTTTGCAGTGATTTTGAAATTAGATAGGTGTGATGGTTGCATGGTTTTGCGAATAGATTAAAAAACCATTGAATTGTACCCTAAAAAAGGGTGCATTTGGCCGGGCGCTGTGGCACATGACTGTAATCTCAGCACTTCGATAGGATTACACAGGAGGAACGGTTGAGGCTAGGAGCTTCAGATCAGCCTGGGCAACACAGGAAGACCCCGTTTCTACGAAGAAAACAATCTTACAAGAAATCATTGTGATTTGTCAGGTTTCAGGTTTGGTGGTGCGCACTGAAAGTCTCAACTCCCGCTACTTGGGAGGCTGAGGTGGCAGGATCGCTTGAGCCCAGGAGTTCAAGGCTGCAATGAGCCACGATAGGGCCACTGCACTCCAGCCTGGAAAAGGGGGGTGGAGAGAGAGAGAGAGAGAGAGAGAGAGAGAGAGAGAGAGAGAGAGAGATATGAAGGGATAGCAAAGGTTGACTTGTGCCTGTAATCTTGGCATTTTGGGAGGCTGAGGCGTGCGGATCAGCTGAGGTTAGGAGTTCGAGACCAGCCTGGCCAATATGGTGAAACCCTGTCTCTAAAAATATGAAAGTTAGCTGAACGTGGTGGCAAGCGCCTGTAATCCCAGCTACTCGGGAGGCTGCGGCAGAAGAATCGCTTGAACCCGGGAGGCAGAGGTTGTAGTGAGCAGATTTCGCCATTGCACTCCAGCCTGGGCAACAAGGGCAAACCTCCGTCTTTAAAAAAAAAAAAATGTTGACAGACCAATAATTCACATTTGCAACACACAGAATACACTGAACTGATTGTGTGACTTTCCTCTAGAGAAAATGTCAAAAGTTACAATTTGAGGGATTTTATGAATGTGAGACGAGGCCCAGTCTGCCTTCCCTTCTTCAGTTTGCGCCTCAATGATTGTCATTTCCCAAAACATACGCTGAGCTCCCAGCTTCCAGGCACTGTCCCAAGCAGCAGACACGGTGGAGTCTGTCACCTTACAGAACTCATTTTTGTCTTTGCTTCTTTCTTTCTTTTCTCTTTCTTTTTTCATTTTGTGATATAGGTCTTACCCTGCTGCCCAAGCTGAAGTGCAGTGGTGCAATCATGGCTCACTGCAACCTTAAACTCCTGGGCTCAAGGGATCTTCCTGCCTCAGCCTCCTGAGTAACCGGGACTACAGTCACCTGCCACCATGCCTGGCTAATTTTGTAGTTTTTTTTGTACAGACAGGGTCCTGCTATGTTCCCCAGGCTGGTGTGAACTCCTGGCTTCCAGCCATCCTCCTGCCTTGGATTCTCTAAGTGCTGGGATTCTAGGCATGAGCCACCATGTCCAGCTTTTCCTGCCTTTTTTTCTCCTCTTTCACAGTCACATCCAAACCTGTTCTCTCTCCCTCACTTCCTCTTCTCTATTAACCCTACATTTATTTAGTTTTTAATTTTTTTTTTTACTTTTAATGATTGCATTTATTTATTTTTGAGAGAAGGGTCTCACTATGTTGCCCAGGTGGGTCTTGAACTCCAGTGCTCAAGCGATACTCCCACCTCAGCCTCCCTAGTAGCTGGGCTACAGGCACATGCCACCAAATCAAGCTCTGATTTTTAACATTTTCCTTCCTTCCTCCCTCCCTTCCTTCTTCCTCCCTCCCTTCCTTCTTCTTTCTTTCTTTCTTTTTTTTTGAGGCAGACTCTTGCTCTGTTGCTCAGGCTATAGTGCAGTGGCAAGATCTTGGCTCACCGCAACCTCCACCTCCCAAGTTCAAGCAATTCTGCCTCAGCCTCCCGAGTAGCTCGGACTACAGGCAGGTGCCACTGTGCCTGGCTAATTCTGGTATTTTTAGTAGGGACAGGGTTTTGCCATGTTGGCCAGGCAGGTCTCGAACTCCTGTCCCCAGCTGATCTACCGGCCTTGGTATCCCAAAGTGCTGAGATTGCAGGCATAAGCCACCATGCCTGGCCTTGATTTTTAACTTCTAATTTTGCTTGAAATAACTGCAGACTTTGAAAGAAGATGCAAAAACAGTACAAAGAGTTATCGCATGCTCTTCACCCAAGCTTCCCAAAATATTGACATGCACCTGCACCTGACCAGAGTCCAATGATCAAAACAAGGAAATAAGCATGGAGATTATGTGTTTACCTAATCTGCAGATCTTATTCAAATGATCACTGTTTGTCACCCTAAGTTCCTTTCTTCCCAGTCTGGCCTCCAATCCCAGATCTCTTTGCATTATGTTGAACTATCAAATGGCCTTAGTCTCCAAGCAAGACCACTAACCAGTTATTTTGTAGGCTGTCCCTCAATTTCTCAACCCAGTTTAATGATGCCCTCCAAAATTCATATGTTGAAGCCCTAATTTCCAGTACCTCAGAATGCGACTGCGTTTGAAGATAGGGCCTTTAAGTGGAAAGTGAGACATTTAGAATGGGCTGTAATCCAATCTGTCTGGTGTCCTTATAAGAAGAGGAAATTTGGGGCCAGGTTCAGTAGCTCACACCCGTAATCCCAGCACTTGAGGAGGCGAAAGTGGGAGGATCGCTTAAGATCACGAGTTCAAGACCAGCCTGGTCAACATGATGAAATCCCATCTTGACTAAAAATACAATAATTAGCCTGGTGTGGTGGCCTGTAATCTCAGCTATTCAGGAGGCTAAGGCAGGAGAATCGCTTGAACCCAGGAGAGGAAGGTTGCAGTGAGCCAAAATCGTGCCATTGCACTATAGCCTAGGTGACAGAGCAAGATTTCATCTCAAAAAAAAAAAAAAAAAAGGAGGCCGGGCGCGGTGGCTCAAGCCTGTAATCCCAGCACTTTGGGAGGCCAAGGCGGGTGAATCATGAGGTCAAGAGATCGAGACCATCCTGGTCAACATGGTGAAACCCCGTCTCTACTAAAAATACAAAAAATTAGCTGGGCATGGTGGCGCGTGCCTGTAATCCCAGCTACTCAGGAGGCTGAGGCAAGAGAATTGCCTGAACCCAGGAGGCGGAGGTTGCGGTGAGCCGAGATCGCGCCATTGCACTCCAGCCTGGGTCACAAGGGTGAAACTCTGTCTCAGAAAAAAAAAAAAAAAAAAGGAAATTTGAACACACAAAGAGGTACCAGGGCCAGGCATGGTGCCTCACACCTATAATCCCAGCCCTCTGGAAGGCCAAGGCAGGAGGATCACTTGAGCTCAGGAGTTCCAAACCAGCCTGGACAATACAGCAAGCCCTTGTCTCTCTCTTTTTCTTTTAATTTGAAAAATAAAGGAATAAATGAGGCACCCAGGAAAGACCATGTGAAGATGCAGCAAGAAGGCAGACGTGTGAAAGCAACCTAGCAGTCACTCGGCTCTTAAACTTCTTGCCTGCAGAACTGTGACAAGTAAATTTCTTTTTTCTTTCTTTCTTTCTTTTTTTTTTTTTTTTTTTTTTTGAGATGGGGAGTCTTGCTCTGTCACCAAGGCTGGGGTGCAATGGTGGGATCTCAACTCACTGCAACCTACGTCTCCCAGGTTCAAACAATTATCCTGCCTCAGCCTCCGAAGTAGTGACATTACAGGCGTGTGCCACTACTTTCTGCTAATTTTTGTTTTTTTTTTTTTTTTTAGTTCTAGACCAGTTCTAGACCTGGTTGGTCTAGAACTCCTGACCTCAGGTGATCCACCCACTTGGCCAAAGTGCTGGGATTATAGGCATGAGCCACCATGTCTGGCCGAGCAAAGAAATTTCCATCGTCTAAGCCACCCTGTGTGTGCTATTTTGTTATGGCAGCTCCAGCAAACTAATATATCCATTCTTTTCAGTTCTTGGGAATCTGCCCATTTCTATACCCTCTGACCCTTTTTATCTGCCCATCTGTTGATTTCTAGCCTTTTCCCTTCCCTATCCTTGTTACTGGTCCCAAGTAAATTTCTGTTAGATTTCTCCCAGCTGGGCAAGCTTCCAGCTCACCAGAACATCTCCTTGTATTCCCTTTGTATCATTTTTCCATTGTCAAGGTAATAAGTTACCACAGATTTAATGGCTTAAAAGAACACAAATTTCTTGTCTTAGAGTTTGGGGTGTTAGGGTCTAAAATCGATCGCTGGGCTGCATTCCTCTTGGAGATCCAAGGAGAGTCCATTTCCTTGCCTCTTCCAAGCTTCTAGATGCTCCCTGCACTCGTTGGCTCTTCATCCAACATCTTCAAAGTCAGTAGCATAGAATCTTTTTTTAGACAAGTTTTCACTCTGTCACCCAGGCTGGAACACAGTGGTACAGTTATAGCTCGCTGCAGCCTCAAATCCCCAGGCTCAAGTGATCCTCTCCCCTCAGCCTCGCGAGTAGTGTGACCACAGGCAGGCACCACCACACCTGGGTAATTTTTAATTTTTTGTAGAGACAGGGTCTTGCAATGTCACCAGGGCTATCTTGAATTCTTGGCCTCAAGCGATCCTCCCACCTCAGCCTCCCCACAGTGCTGAGATTACAGGTGTCAGCCATTGCACCCAGCCACATAGCCTTTTCTGACCTTGTAGAGACATGGTCTTGCTATGTCTCCAGGGCTGTCTTGAATTCTTGGCCTCCCTCTTAGAAGGACCCCTGTGATTACATTATGTGCTCCTGGGTGATCCAGGCATTGCTCCACATCTCACAATCCATATGTTGGCTGGGTGTGGTGGCTCATACCTGTAACCACAGCACTATGGGAAGCTGAGGCTGGAGGATTGCTTGTCAGTCCAGGAGTTCAAGACCAGTCTGGGCAAAATAGTGAGACCCCTGCTATGGTTTGGATTTGTGTCCCTGCCCAAATCTCATGCCGAATTGTAATCCCCAGTTTTGGAGGAGAGACCTGTTGGGAGGTGATTGAAACATGGGGGTCGAGTTCCCCCTTGCTGTTCTTGTGATAGTGAGTGAGTTCTGATGAGATCTGGTTGGTTTAAAAGTGTATAGCACCCCCTCCTCCTCTCCCTTCCTCCTGCTCCGGCCATGTAAGATGTGCCTGCTTTCGTTTCACCTTCTGCCATGATTATAAATTTCCCAAGGCCCCCCAGCCATGCCTCTTGTACAGCCTGTGGAACTGTGAGTCAATTAAACCTCTTTTGTTTATGAATTACCCAGTTTCAGGTAGTTCTCTATAGCACTACAAGAATGGACTAATACAACCTCCATCTCTACAAATTAAAAAATTGTTTGAATTACCTGGGCCTGGTGGTGCACGCCTGTAGTCCTTGCTATTCTGGAGGCTGAGGCAGGAGGATCATTTGAACATGGGAGTTTGAGGCTGCAATGAGCTATGATCATATCACTACACTCCAACTTGGGCAACAGAGTGAGCCGCTAACTAAATGATAATAATAATAATAATCTTTATGTTCATTATATTTACAGAGTTCATTTTGCCAAGTAAAATAATATATTCCCAAGAGATTCAGGTGTGGATATCTTTGGGGGAACCATTATTCAGCCTGCTGTCCCCCTCTTTAGCACATCTTCTTCTCCATAGCCCTTCTGGTCTCACCTAACAGCAATTGATCATCTTAGCGAAATCACACTGTCTCTTTCTCAATGCACACAGCCCCAGGACTTTGTTTGTCCCAACATTTATTCAATCATTCATTCAATTGCTAAATATTCACTGAGAAGCATTAAGTTCCAGGCACTGAATTATCTGCTATGGAAAGACTTTGTATTTGCAATGCTTAAAAAAAAAATCTGAGCTGAGCATGGTGGCTCGTGCCTGTAATCCCATTTACTTGGGAGGCTGAGGTAGGAGAATTGCTTGAACCGGGGCCTGGGAGGCAGAGGTTGTAGTGAGCCAAGATTGCGCCATGCACTCCAGCCTGGGCTACGGAGTGAGAGTCCATCTCTAAAAAAAAAAATATCTTAAGGCCACGTGCAGTGGCTCATGCCTGAAATCCCAGCACTTCAGTAGGCTGAGGTGAGTGGATCACCTGAGGTAAGGGGTTCAAGACTAGTCTGGCCAACATGGCAAAACCCCATTTCTGCTACAAAATACAAAAATTAGCCGGGTGTGGTGGTGGGTGCCTGTATTCCTAGCTACACGGAAGGCTGAGGCAGGGAGAAGTGCGTCAACCTGGGAGGCGGAGGTTAAAGTGAACCGAGATCATGCCACTGCATTCCAGCCTTAGCACTGAGTGAGATTCCATCTCAAAAAAGAAAAATCTAATCCCTGCCTAAAATAAAGAAAGCACTTATGGTCTATGAAAAAAAAGAAAATTTCCCTAATCAGTCATACACAATTACCTTAAATACATTTGTTAGAAAACTACAGCAAAATTGGGTTTCTAGGAAAAGATTCTTATGGTCTACAAAAAAACCCCCAAATTTCCCAAATTATTTCTACACAATTCCTTTAACTAAATTTTTTAGGAAAAAAAAAAATAGAGCAACATTGGGTTTCCACAAAGGAGACTGGGAGCCGCAAAGTGGTGTGGGGTAGGGACTACGGTGCTAAGTTACCTTTGAATTTCAGATAAACGTTGAATTCGTTGTTAGTGTAAGTATGCCCCATGCAATAATTGGGAACATACTTATATTAAAAACTTCTTCATTGTTTGCCTGAAATTCAAAGTTAACTGAGTACCCTATATTTTTAAAATCTATTTTACTGGCCAGCCACGGTGGCTCACACCTGTAATCCCAACACTTTGGGAGGCCAAGGTTGGGAGGATCACTTTGAGCCCAGGAGTTTGAGACCAGCCTGGGCAACATGGTGAGACTCCATCTCTACCCAAAAAAAAAATTAGCTGGTGTGGCGGCACTCACCTGTAGACCCAGCTACTCGGGGGCCTGAATGGGAGGGTGGCTTGGGCCCAGAAGTCAGAAGTTTGAGGCTGCAGTGAGCTATGATTGTGCCACTGCAGCCAAGAATTTTGGATTCTCAGGGGTAGGTTCAATTCCTGTGATTCTAGAAATAAGAAGATTTTAACCTGTATAATTTAGTCTATCAAAGTAATTCTTTTTCAGACATATTTCTTATGTTTGAGGTGAGTCCAGGTGACAAAGTGAGACCCTGTCTCAAAAGAAAAAAAAATTCTGACACCCATTGAAAACAAATAAAAAATTTTAAAAATTAGGGCAGGCATGGCGGCTCACGCCTATAATCCCAGTACTTTGGGAGGCCGAGGCGGGTGGATCACCTGAGGTTAAGAGTGTGAGACTGGCCTGGCCAACATGCTGAAACCCTGTTTCCACTAAAAATACAAAATTAGTGGGGCTTGGTGATGCATGCCTGTAGTCCCAGATACTTGGGAGACTGAGGCAGGAGAATTGCTTGAACCTGGGAGGCAGAGGTTGTAGTGAGCCGAGATCACACCATTGCACTCCAGCTTAGGCAACAAGAGCGAAACTGTCCCAGAAAAAAAAAATTAGAAGAACATAAAGGGAAAAAATTATTTTGCTAAATCTGGCAATACCAAAGGGATGAAACTGTCACTTACTAGATGCCTTCTGCACGTCAGTTCTCCCAGAACCCAGAGAGGTGAAGGATTGGTAGCAATCTCTAAAGGAAGATATCCTCTAATATCCATGGCGTTCTTTATGGACCAGCTCAACAGATTTACTTAATGGGAACTGAAAGAAGGAAAAATGAAGACGTAGAAGGCTCTGATGATTTCCAGTGCATTACTAAACACTTGTTTCGTCTTAGAAGCAATAGAAAAAATAATAATCAGGAGCTAAAGACAATCTATTACTCAAGCAAATGCTGAAGGGCTCCCATGGTCTTCAAACAAGAGGAGATGCTCTAAGATAAATTAATTCATTACGTTGATGCTTCATCATCTGTGGAAGCTGTGACTCAGAGCCCTCCAGCAATAATGAAGCCGCCTGTGCTGTTAATATCCCCAAACAGTGGGCGATGAATGGAGAACACAGGACTGTGTACGAATGAAAAAGAGGAGTTTTGTTCGGCGCTCTTTCAGCAGGGAATAAGTACTGATGTAGGAAGTAGAACTAAGCTTCAATTTACAACTAAGGATCACATTAAAAATATACTAAGATGATAACAATGGAGCTTATTGTAGCTATTACTGTTTCATTTAAATGAATCCCAGTTTAATAAGAACCACCAAGGGGGCTAGCGTGTCTAAAATCTAACTTCTCTTACAAATTCTGAAATTTCTACTGACAAACAAAAGACTACAAGGTGCAATTTTTTTTTTTTTTTTTTTTTTGAAACGGAGTCCCACTGTCACCCAGACTGGAGTGCAGTGGCACTATCTCGGCTCACTGCAACCTCTGCCACCCAGGTTCAAGTGATTCTCTTGCCTCCGCCTCCTGAGTAGCTGAGATTACAGGCATGCACTATCACGCCCCGCTAATGTTTTTGTATTTTTGATAGAAATGGGGTTTCGCCATGTTGGCCAGACTGGTCTCGAACTCCTGACCCCAGGTGATCTGCTCACCTCGGCCTCCCAAAATGCTGGGATTACAGGCATGAGCCACCATGCCCAGCCAATGCGCAACGTTTTTAAGACCAAAAGGATTGTTTTCCAGTGGAGCAGAGGAAGTAAGGCCAACCCCTCAAAAAATGTAGCACTGAGGTTCTTTGAACATCTGACTCTGAGACTTGTTCACATATGTGACACAGAGCGGGAAACTGAAGCAACTGCCTTCCTCTTTGTTACCTGAAATGAGACTGGAGAGTGGCTGGCAAGGAAACGGTATGTACTCCTCTCTCTTTCCTGATTTTCTTTTCTTTCCTTTTGATTTTTATGATTTATTTATTTATTTTGAGTCAGAGTCTTGCTCTGTCACCCAGGCTGGAGTGCAGCAGCGCAATCTCAGCACTTTGCGAGGCTGACGTGGGCAGATCAGTTGAGGCTGGGAGTTTTGAGATCAGCCTGGCCAATATCCTGAAACCTCATCTGTACTAAAAATACAAAAAAATTAGCCGAGCGTGGTGGCACATGCCTGTAATCCCAGCTACCCGGGAGGCTGAAGCATAAGAATTGCTTGAGCCTGGGAGGCGGAGATTGCAATGAACCAAGATCCCAACACTGCACTCCAGCCTGGGCCACAGAGTGAAACTAAGTCTCAAAAAAAGAGAAAAGAAATACAATCTATTTACTCTGAAATGTACAGTCTATCCACTCTGAAGCCTGCTACCTGCAGGCTTTATCTGAGAGAGAAAACTTAAATCTCTCCCACCTCTTACTGTAACCTAGATAGATATTCCTTTCTGTTAACAATAACTCTTTCAACCAATGTTGCCCATCAGAACATTTTAAAATCTATCTATAAAACCTGGAACAAAATAATGTAATTCTGAAATGTATTTGATTGATGTTTCATGCCTCCTTAAAATGTGTAAAATCAAACTGCGCCCGGACCACTCCGGGCACATGTTCTCATGACTCCTGAGGGCTGTGTCATGGGCCATGGTCACCCATATTTGGCTCAGAATAAATCTCTTCAAATATTTTACAGAGTTTGACTCTTTTTGAGTGATGATTTTGGCCCAAAATGTGGCTACAGACTATAATAAAAAATAGCTATGCTTTCCGCAAATTTTCGATACGATTTTTCTTTTTCTTTTCTTTTTTGAGACAGAGTCTCACTCTGTTGCACAGGCTGGAGTGGAGTGGCACAATGCAATCTCTGCCTCCCAGGCTCAAATGATCCTCCCGCCTCGGCCTCCCAAAGTGCTGGGATTATAGACTTGAGCCACCGCGCCCGGCCTCATTTTGTTTTTTTGAGACAGAGTCTCGCTCTGTTCCCCAGGCTGGAGTGCAGTGGTGTGATCTTGGCTCACTGCAACCTCCACCTCCCAGATTCATTCAACTCTCCTGCTTCAGCCTCCAGAGCAGCTGGGATTACAGGCACCCGCCACCACACCCAGCTAATTTTTGTATTTTTTAGTAGAGATGGGGTTTTGCCATATTGGCCAGGCGGTCTCGAATTCCTGACCTCAACTGATGACCTGCTTCGGCCTCCTAAAGTACTGGGATTACAGACATGAGCCACTGCGCCCGGCTGGGGGCCATTTTAAACAGCAAAATCTCTAACAAAAAGCACATAACTGTGAAAGATGTGATACTAAGTAAACTGCAGAAAAGACACGTTTGCAGTCTGAAAGCTGAGACAAGAAGGCAGAGTATGTCCAGGCACGGTGGCTCACACTTGTAATCCTAACATGTTGGGAGACTGAGGTGGGAGGATCACTTGAGGTCAGGAGTTTGAGACCAACCTGGTCAACGTGGTGAAACTCTGTCTCTAACAAAAATCAGAAATTAGCCGGGCACGGCGGCACATGTGTGTGGTCCCAGCTACTCAGGAGACTTAGGTGGGAGAATTGCTTGAACCCCAGAGGCAGAGGTTTCAGTGAGCTGAGATTGCACCACTGCACTCCAGCCTGGGTGACAGAGCAAGACTCCGTGTCAAAAAAATTTAAAGAAGGCAGAGTGTCACCTTGTTGGACCTCAGCTGGCAATGAGTGCATCATGTGACTTAAATTTTTTGCTGCTCTGTGCAGGTACATGTCTTCAGATAATGGCAAAAGCACCAGAAGTATTGATTGGGGGCATCTAAATGCATTTTAGCAAAGTGGATGGATTTATAAGCATGGAACCCCTGAATAACAAGGATGGACCGTATCAAGAATTTTTCATAGGAGATTGGAATACTGAGGGTTTAGGTAGTAAGATGGGAACTCTAAAGCGTATACAAGCAGGTGCGGGGGCTCACATATGTAATCCCAGTGCTTTGGGAGGCTGAGGCAGGGGAATAGCTGGAACTCAGGAGTTGGAAATCAGCCTGGGCAACAAGTCTCCATTTCTTAAAAAAAAAAAAAAAATTAATTAACTAGGCATGATGGCACATGTCTGTAGTCCCAGCTACTTGGGAGGCTAAGATGGGAAGATTGCTTGAGCCCGGGAGGCAGAGGTTGCAGTCAGCTGAGATTGCACCATTGCACTCTAGCCTGGGCAACAGAGTGAGACCCTGCCTCAAAAAAAAAAAAAAAAAGAAAAGAAAAGAAAAGAAAGTATACAAATAGTAGATATAAGGAACAGCCACTACCCATAGGACTGCGATATTACACTCAAGGAACCAATGACCCTGGAGGGCTGAAATCTTGATCATGTAGAGAGGGTACAGCCCAGGGTCACTGAATAGCAAAGGCAGTTGCTGTGATGCCCTGCTGGCTGGTGGAACTTGCTGGAAATCCGCCCTTGGGGTAAACTTTTCATGGCAAGGTGTCTCACTGAAGGTACTCTGCTGCAAAACCGCCAGAGGGCAGTGACAGGGAAAGCTGCCTGCCAGTGTGTGGCGCGGGAACTGGGCCCTAGAGAAGCCATCGGCAGAAACCGGTAGGCGAAACCGTTTCCTCCTGCAGTGTCTCTCCAGCGCCCTCTACCCACAAAACTTAAAATAACATTGTGTCTCCTGGCAAAGGAAAACCAAAGGTCTCAGATCCGATTTTACCCAGAAGGCAAAAAGGATGGATTTGGAGCTGGAAGGCAATTGATTAAAAGCTGGCATAGTACTGTTTGATGTTCTTTCTTTTCTTTTTTTAGAGATGGGGTCTTGCTGTGTTTCCTAGGCTGGCCTCAGATTCCTGGGTTCAAGTTATCCTCCCACCTCAGCCTCCTAAGTAGCTGGTACTCTGGGCTCCTGGCATTGGGCCTGGCTGTTTAATGTTTTTTTAAAAAATAATTCTATAAGTATGAAAAACAAAAAAGTGTAATTAAAAAAGTTAACATTTCGGCCAGGCGTGGTGGCTCACACCTGTAATCTCAGCACTTTGGGAGGCCAAGGTGGGTCACTTGGGGCTGAGAGTTCTAGACCAGCCTGGCCAACATGGCAAACCCTGTCTCTACTAAAAATACAAAATTAGCCAGGTGTGATGGTGGGTGCCTGTAATTTCAGCTACTTGGGAGGCTGAGGGAGGAAAATCCCTTGAGCCCGAGAGGCGGGAGGCTGCACTGAGCCGAGATTGTGCCACTACAACAACTTGGGCAACGGAGCTAGACTCGGTCTCCAAAAAACAAAGAAAATGAACATCTCTAGAGTTAACCACTCTTTTCACTTTTTGTGAATTTTTATCGTCTTTTCCATGTATGTAGTTTTTCTTTTTTTTTTTAATTAATTTTTTTTTTTTTTTTTTTAATGATGAGGTTTCACCATGTTGGTCAGGCTGGTCTTGAACTACTGACCTCAGGTGATCCGCCTGCCTTGGCCTCCAAAGTGCTTGGATTACAGGCTTGAGCCACCACGCCCAGGCAGTTTTTCATTATAAAATAAAATTAGGTTCATGTTATACATGCTGTGTTCTCACCAGCCCTTCTGAGCTGGCAATGTCATCTTCCCATGTTAATAAGTATGCACCTGCATCACTTTTTTTTTTTTTTTTTTTTTGAGAAGGAGTCTCACTATGTTGCCCAGGCTGGAGTGCAGTGGCAAGATCTCAGCTCACTGCAACCTCTGCCTCCCAAGTTCAAATGATTCTCCTCACTAAGCCTCCCAAGTAGCTGTGATTACAGGTGTCCACCACCATACCTGGCTAATATTTTTATACTTTTAGTAGAGAGGGGGTTTCATCATGTCAGCCAGGCTGGTCTGGAACTCCTGACCTGAAGTGATACGCCCACACTGGCCTCCCAAAGTGCTAGGATTATAGGTGAGAGCCATTGCACCTGGCACTTTTTTTTTAAGGTGGTATCTTAACCAATTTTATGGAAGTACCAAAGACTAGCCAGAGCAACATAGGGAGACCTCATCTCTACAAAAAAGAAAAAATTAGCTGAGTGTGGTAGCTCATGCCTGTAGTCCCTGCAGTTTGGGAGGCTGAGGTAGAAGGATCACTTGAGCCCAGGAGGTTGAGGTTGCAGTAAGCCAGGATCATGCCACTGCATTCCAGGCTGGGGGGTAAAGTGAGACCCATCTCAACTTAAAAAAATCCACAGAAGGCAAGGTCTTAAACTCTTTTAATTATTGTTGTGTCCCCAATTTTTAAAATACTTTGTGGTATATAATGTACCTTCAGAAAGTATTTGTTGAATCCATACATTCAGTAGTTATTTATTGAACGCCAACTGCATCCTAGACATTGGACTAGCTAGACTTGGAAGGTAAATTGCCCCCGGGTCCATGAAGTGTCTTTTTCTTTTTCCTTTGAGACAGAGTCTCACTCTGTCCCCCAGGCTGGAGATCTCGGTTCACTGCAACTGCTGCCTCCTGGATTCAAGTGATTCTCCTGCCTCAGGCTGCTGAGTAGCTGGGACTACAGGCATATGCCAGTAAGCCCAGCTAATTTTTTGTACTTTTGGTAAAGATGGGTTTCACTGTTTTTGCAAGGATGGTCTTGATCTCCTGACCTTGTGATCCGCCCGCCTCGGCCTCCCTAAGTGCTGGGATTACAGGTGTCAGCCACCGTGCTGGCTGAAGTGTCTTTAAAATATGATGCGTGGCTGGGTACAGTGGCTCATACCTGTAATCTCAGTGCTTTTGGAGGCCGAGGAGGGTGGATCACCTGAGTTCAGCAGTTTGAGACCAGCCTGGCCAACGTGGTCAAACCTCATCTCCACTAAAACTACAAAAATTGGACAGGCATGGTGGTGGGTGCCTGTAATCCCAGCTACTCAGGAGGCTGAGGCAGGAGAATCACTTGAACTCAGGAGGTGGAGGTTGCAGTGAACTGAGATCACGCCAGTGCACTCCAGCCTGGGCAACAGAGTGAGACTTTGTCTCAAAAAAAATAAATAAAAAGAAAAAAGACCAAGGTGGGAACCGTGGCTCACGCCTGTAATCGCAACACTTTGGGAGGTCAAGGCAGGTGGATCGCTTGTGCTCAGGAGTTGGAGACCAGCCTAGGGAACATGGTAAAACCCTGTCTCTACAAAAATACAGAAAAACTAGCCAGGCATAATGATGTGCTTCTGTGATCTCAGCTACTTGGGAGGCTGATGTGGGAGGACCTCTTGAGCCTAGAAAGTGGAGGTTGCAGTCACCTGAGTTCATGCCACTGCACTCCAGCCTGGGTGACAGAGTGAGAACCCGTCTCAAATTAAAAAAAAAAAAAAAAAGACTGAGGGGATAATGACAGCCAAAGACCAAAAAGGTAGGCAGGGACCATATAATACTCTTGGGCCAAGTGAAGGATGCATGCTTTATTCCATGAACAGCTGAAAACTTGTGAGCAGATGATCTGATTTCTACATTTAACAGATGACTCCGGTTTCTGTATTAAGAATGGTTTGGCTACAGAGACTGCTTAGATATGGCAGTAGTCAAGGTGGTAACAACAGAAATAGAGATGCAGACAGCTTTGAGAGATATTTAGGAGGTAGAAGTGGCAACACTGATTGGAAGGGGTTAGAGAAGGGAAAGTGTGTGAGAGAGGAAGAATCCCAGATTCTGGGCGTGAATAGCTATGTGGGGGATGGGGAGCTTTCATGGGATCAGGAGTGTGAGAGTCCCTGGCTTAGGGTGGAAGAGTTCAGTGCCATCAGGGCACAGCTATAAATGTGAATAACGGAAAGAGAAGTTTCAGAAGGAATGAGTACTCTTACCACAATAGCAGGTGTGCTGATTTTATATATATATATATATATATATATATATATGTGCTTTAGCACTTAAAGCGGGGACCGTTTTAGCTGTGTATTTTGAAAAAGTTGTGTGCTCTTCAAAGAGAAAGCTACTTTTGCTGTGACTTTGGGTTCGAGGGGAAATGGGAGTCCTCTTCAGTCAGCAGGGACGACACCTGAGTCCTTTGCAGTCCTCTTGTCTGCCTCTGAGGGTGAAATGAGAGTGGTCCCTGTCATCATGAGCCATGTCTGAAAGAATTATTCACATTTCCTACGAGAATAGACGGGTGAAATAGCGAAAGGTGTGTCTTCCTTTGGAGCATGGACGGGTTCAAAGCCCACCTCAAACCACTAAGTATTTTGCTGAACACGAGCAGTTGTGTGTGCGGCCTGTGTTTGCATGTTTTTTGTGTCATGTGTGTGTGTGTGTGTGTGTGTGTGTGTGTGTGTCTGTGTGTGTGTGTCTGTATTTCTGTCTCCATTCCTGAGCAGCAAATCTTTTTTCCTCTTTTAGCATGTTACTCACAACTGTGGATGGAGCCCAGCACTCCTGAAAACACAATCCATGTATGGTTGAAGGAAATTTTCTTGGTGATGAGTGAGAGGTTGGTGACTGAAACCAGCTCATTTCCCATTGACCACTGAGGTCGCATCTCTCATTTGAGAAGCAAAGTGAGAATTTGAACCAGGCACATTCTCCTTAGAGACAATGGGCCAAAGACAGGTCCGATGGAATCGAATGTCTTTTCATGTTGACATCCATCCCGTCAAGCCCTCGTTAAGCCATTGAAGTGTCACATTGGGCCTGGGGGAGGCGGTGCACCCTGTGAAATTACACGTCGGAAGATTTGGATTTGATTTCCAGCCCTCTGCCAGTCAGTCTGCCAGGCACTTTCAAGTGACAAGCCTTAGGCGAGTCCCTTTCTGTCTCTGTTTCCCGATTCCTTCACAGGGATTTATGTGGGCCTTAAGGCCCACTGGGAAAAGATCCCTCTGCCAGCTCAGTGCCTGCTTTCTTGATTTTACTTGTCAATCTGGACTTGAATACACCTTTGGTTTTGGATTGACTCTATTACCTCTCCTAGAAATTAACACACAAAACTGACAGTTGATTGACCAGATGAGAAGCAGTTTTCCAGAATTCAACTAGAACTTAATCCTTTCTTACTAAAAGAATGCTCAACTCAAGGGGACACAGATCACTCGTTTTGACTTCATGAGCTATGGCACTTAGAGACAACTTTTTGAAAATACACAGCTAAAACTGTCCGTGCTTTGAATGCTAGACAAGTTTTTCAGAATACACAGCTAAAATGGTCCCCGCTTTAAGTGCTTTAAAGCGGGGACCGTTTTAGCTGTGTATTTTGAAAAAGTTGTGTGCTCTTCAAAGAGAAATCTACTTTTGCTGTGACTTTGGGTTCGAGGGGAAATGGGAGTCCTCTTCAGTCAGCAGGGACGACACCTGAGCCCTTTGCAGTTTAGGGTCGATGTTGGGGTTTTGGGGTTGGGGTCAAGTGTCAAGGGTCAGGGCTAAAGAGTAGGATGAGGGATTGGGGTAGTGTTAGTCTTTAGGGTTAGAGGTTAAGGGGGGTGAGGGTGAGGATAATAAGCAGATTACTAAAAGCAATTCTGCTTCACTTCAATAACAACCTTCTCCAACTCATTTTGTCTCGATAAACTTATTTTTCCAAGAATTCCAGGCTTCTTAAAGCACCCAGGGACTTTTCACACCTCAAATCTGTGAAATTCTGTCTTCTTCCGCCATATGCATAGCTCAAACATACAAGGAGAGGCAAAGCCAGACGCCTTCCTGAAGGGACCCGAGAAATTTTTCCTTTCTCTCTCTCTGCAATGAAACGAATTCTCTGGACCATCAGTGCTAACCTTCAAAGGCCAAACCCGGGCTCGGCGCGGTGGCTCAAGCCTGTAATCCCAGCCCTTTGGGAGGCCAAGTTGGGTGGATCACGAGGTCAAGAGATCGAGACCATCCTGGTCAACATGGTGAAACCCCGTCTCTACTAAAAATACAAAAGATTAGCTGGGCATGGTGGCGCACGCCTGTAGTCCCAGCTACTAGGGAGGCGGAGGCAGAATTCTTGAACCCAGGAGGCGGGGGTTGTGTTGAGCCGAGATCGCGCCATTGCTCTCCAGCCTGGGTAACATGATTGAAACTCCGTCTCAAAAAAAAAAAAAAAAAAAAAAAAAAGCCAAACCCATTTGTGAGATCTCCTTTAAAACTACTGTAGACCCAAGTGTTTATATTTATATGACATTAATTTAGTATTTATTTTAATATAAGGGAGAACACTTAAATCTGTCTACACCACATGAGCCTCTGGCTCATTGCCCAGTTAATTGTCGCTTCAGGCTAAACTTTGGTTTCT
Organism: Saimiri boliviensis; assembly: GCF_048565385.1. Classification (NCBI taxonomy): domain Eukaryota; kingdom Metazoa; phylum Chordata; class Mammalia; order Primates; family Cebidae; genus Saimiri; species Saimiri boliviensis. The sequence continues at coordinate 108,741 of NC_133460.1, read as the reverse complement.
GTCTCTAATTTTTGTCCAAAAGAATATAACTGATCTCAAAACATCTGCTATTATTTTAGGTACTCGTGCTGCCATCTCCATTCCTCCCTCTTTTCTTGCAGTCTGTGCGGAAGTTCTTTAACGTGAACATTTTGACCACCTTCACGCTCCCATGTCCACTGTGAGCACATTCAGACTTACCCAGCCAAGGCTGTCATCTTAGGCCAGGGATTTTTTAGGGATCTTTATTTTGCTGTGATACGGTTGGCACTCCTTTGACTCATTGTATTAGCCTAGAGGTCTTTTCATTTTAGGAGCCCAAGAGGGCAGAAAAAGAAGCAGGTGAGCAATTAAACCTTCTGAGTCGCGAGAGAGTCCCGTTGTGTTAAGCAACATTGCAGAACATCGTATGTAGCAATCTAGCAGATGAGCCACGTGGCTGCTGAGCACACATGCCCGCTTGCTGCTGTGAGCTCAGACTCCCTCATCATTAGTCTTTTCTATCTCTGGAGGGAATTATAAGGGCCACTTGTTAACCTGTAAGTCAGAGAGAGTTAAAGGTGTTTCCCCAAAACACTGAGGACAGAATGAAAGATGAGGAGTGTTAGCCACAGCTCAGAAGTGCAGGAAAGTCAGTGTGGGTTGTTGGAGAAATGCAGGTCTTTTTTCTTTTGGAAGTCTCCCTAGAATGGGGTCAAGGACTCTGCCCATTCTAGGATGAATAATTGGTATATTAGACACCCTCGGATGTTTATCCCAAGCCTTCATTTAGGGATCTTAATGAGTTTGTTCAGCCATCACAGTCTCAAATGCTAAGGAGGACATTGGAATCTCTCCACAGTCCAAATTAGCACTGTCTTTTAAAGTTGAGTTTCTCATTATTCTCACCTGACATACCTTATGTATCCCACACGCATGCTAATAACACATCGTGCTCACTGTTACCTTTGCACCAAGACTTGAACATTACTTAGCCTGGAGGAGCGCACTTCACATGTCCAGACCCAGTTCTGGCTCATTCTTCAGCCCTGCATCAGTCAGTGGGGGCTGGTTAAACCACGGTGACAAACAACCTCCAAGTTTCAGTGGCTCAAGAATCTTCCTCATTTATTTGCATCTCATCATGGGTCAGGTGAGTGGTCGCTCTGTGCTGTGTCGTCCTAACACAGGAATCGGGGCTGAAGGAGGTACCATCAGTAAGATCCCCATTGCTCTAGAAAAGACAAAAAGCATGCTGGGTAGAACTGTTTCTTGGAGATTTCTCCTGAAGAAGTCACATATTATGTCTTCTAACCTCCAATGGCAAAAAAAAAAAAAAAAGTCATGTGGCCATGCAAACATTTAAGTAGGTGGGATGGAACAGTCAGAATGCATTGATAAAAAATGAACTGAAAATATGTGGAGAACAGCGCCAATGACTATTGTGAATGCCAGCATGCATTCCTGACAACCCAGTGCTGCTACCCTTCACACTTCTTCTGTCTTGCAAAGTGTTAGAACTTCTTATCTGAAGCCACACCACTCAGAGGGACTGCAGAATACATAATGACATCTCCTTTAGGATGTCCTTAGAGAATTCAAGGAAAAGAAGTTAAATAATCAAAAAGTGCTTTTGGGTACAGCTGTTTGGCACTAGAGGGTAAGATTAGAGATAGATTGTAGTGATAATAATAGGGTTAGAATTGGGGTCTGGGTCTGGGTCAGGGTCAGGGCTGGAAGAATGGTTAGAGGTGGGGTCACGGTCAGGGTCAAGATAAAAGTCAGGGTCAAAGTTAGGGTCAGAATTATAGACCAGGGTATGGATCAGGGTTTAGGGTCAGGGTCAAAGTCTAGGGACGGGGTTAGGATTAGAAGCAGAGCTTTGTTCTCCTCAGGACCCACCTGAGGAGAGGCCATGGCTTTGGAGCACCTGGTAGCTTGTCCACAGTGAAGACCAAAGTTTTGTTCTCCTCAAGTCTGGCCTGGGGAGACGTGACTGCAGGCCACGTGAGGAAGGTGAGCAGCTTCCTGTCTGCTCCCTGTGTGCAGAGGAAGGAACTCTGACACTGGCTGTACTTTCACACATTATATTCTACAAGTCTTGTTTTCAGAAACATCTCTTGCTTGAGGCTTTGGCTGCTCATCATCGTAGCGTGTCCTAACATATTGTAAGATTTGGATTTCTTTTTGGGGTGAATTCTTCATATAGAGAAAGGAGAAATGCTTAGAGCCACCATCAGGACAGCTGGGATGAAAGCTGGGGATGGGCAGGTGCCTTTCAAGTCACCCCAATCCTGAGGCTAGAGGAAACATGTCCACCCCCTGTAAACACTTTTATTCATGTTTTAATTACTCATTTTTCTTATAGCGTTAAAGTAGTCAAAACAGGCATATTAAATAATAAAATGTAGGCATATGAAAACTTGCAACATTATTTAAATGTCAATATATTATTTGTACCTCAACATTTTTATTTTGTTGAGAAAGTCTAAGGTTAATTGGCAGTATAGTTTTTTTTTTTTTTTTTTTTTTTTTGAGACGGAGTTTCGCTCTTGTTACCCAGGCTGGAGTGCAATGGCGCGATCTCGGCTCACCGCAACCTCCGCCTCCTGGGCTCAGGCAATTCTCCTGCCTCAGCCTCCTGAGTAGCTGGGATTACAGGCACGCACCACCACGCCCAGCTAGTTTTTTGTATTTTTAGTAGAGACGGGGTTTCACCATGTTGACCAGGATGGTCTCGATCTCTCGACCTCGTGATCCACCCGCCTCGGCCTCCCAAAGTGCTGGGATTACAGGCTTGAGCCACCGCGCCCGGCCGGCAGTATAGTTTTAATAGTAGATAGAATAATGTATGTTTTACAAACATTAACATCCTACATTACATGTATGAACCCCAAAAATCTGAGACAGGTCTTAGATTTCTTAGGGAGTTAATTTTGCCAAGTTTGAGGATCCCCGCCCCTGTGATGTATCCTCATGAGGTCCCGACAACATGTGCCCCAGGTGGTAGGAGTACAGCTTGGTTTTATACATTTCAGGGAGACATGAGACTTCATTATGTGTAAGATGTACATTGGTTCAGTCCAGAAAGGTGAGACAACTTAGAGAAGGCCAGACAGGGGGCTTCCAGATCATAGGTAGATAACAATGAATGGTTTCATTCTTTTGAGTTGCTGATTACCCTTTCCAAATGAGGCAACCAGATATGCATTTATGTTGGTGAGCGGATGAGTGACTTTGGATAGAACGGGAGGCAGGTTTGCCCTAAGCAGTCCCCAGCTTGACTTTTCCCTTTAGCATAGTGATTTTGGTTCCCCAAGACTTATTTTCTTTTCACAAGGTCAAACGTGTTTTCCTATGAGCACTAATTATTCATTGTGTATTTTATTACACAAATAAGGCAGAGATTTTTTAAAAAGTATCAACTTCATGACTAGCTAAATAGAATTACATAGAAGTTCAACTAAATTTGGAAACATTCCAGAGTTTGGGTTTCCAATAATTCTTTGTGATTATTTTAAATGTAAAGTATTTTTTCCCCATAAAACATAGAAACATCTAAAATCACCCATAGGGTGTCCTGCCAATTTTGTTTCTCTAGTTTCCTCATTTTCTGCAAAGCCCTATTGAGGAAATTGACTTTGAATATCCTTTTAAACTTTTCTGTTTTAGGAAGTGTTGCCGTGAGACATTGAATTATCATGGTCACAAGTTCAGTTCACATTCTTTTTTTCTTTAAATATTTTTTCCCAGTGGCCAATATTTGATTCTGGTGTATTATGGCTAAAAGACAAGAAATATTTGGAATAAGTGATTCAGTCACAATGAGTCAATCAGCCATTGGAACATATTTTTACAAAGTCACTCTTGTTAAAATATCCATGAATTGAAATAGAATCTGTAAGGTTATTATTTTTTTTTCCTGGACTAAGGTGAACAGCATTTTAGAGAATGAACCCAGGACACATCCACAGCACAAGAAAAAAATGTGAAAAATAAGTTCACACATATGTAAAGCCCATACTCAAGGAGTGAGGCATTAGCTCCACCTTCTTGATGGCTGAGTGTCTACATTAAGTATTTGGAATTCTTTTGCAAAGGAGATTTCTATTCAACTCCATTTGCTTATTCACTTACACATACAAATGGAGACACATAGATAATTACTTGAAGCTTTAGTTAGTATTAAACACTGTAGCAGTATGTTGAACAGTTCATTCCTATGTTGGCCAGCGGTAGCTCTTTTTATTGGCTCCAATTTTCCTTTGACATATTTCAGTTTTTTTTAAGTACTTACTTACTTTCTGATACTTCAAGATTATCCTGGCTCATATATTTACTGTCCCACTTCTAGTATCAAACATTTCTTCAATGAGCCTGATTCCTTTCAGAATGGTAGGAAAACTTGTATCTGGCTGCTGAGTGAGCACATTGTGTCTTGTCTCTCATTAGCAATGCTAGAAAGTATGTGTGTGTATGTCACCTACCTATACACACCTAGTTAGGAAGGTTTCGATGTGGAACTGCATGTATCTGTATTAAACTAAACACAAGTTTATGTTGATGTCTTCACCTCTGATCTACTATCACATGAATCTAGCCTTCTACCCTTGCTAATTTATAACCTCCCACTTCAACAGTGAGGGACCTGGTTCCTACCATCTGCGACTTATATAACTCATTGTTTGATTCCAGATACAGATACTGTGGTTTGACAATTGTTCACCATTACCCTGTTGGAAAGAACTTTATAAAATGGAATCCAATGATGAAGTATAGTTTATTTTCCTTCAGCCTACAGATTCTGTTCATTGTTAAAGAGACTTAGGTCAGTACCGTTTTCGCTACACCTTCAGAGAGTTGTTTCCCACATTTGCGTCTTAGTCCATTTTGTGCTTCTGTAACACAATACCTGAGGCAGGGTAATTTGTTTTTGTTTGTTTGTTTGTTTGTTTGTTTGTTTGTTTTTGAGACGGAGTTTCGCTCTCATTACCCAGGCTAGAGTACAATGGAGCGATCTTGGCTCACTGCAACCTCCGCCTCCTGGGTTCAGGCAATTCTCCTGCCTCAGCCTCCTGAGTAGCTGGGATTACAGGCATGTGCCACCATGCCCAGATGATTTTTTGTATTTTTAGTAGAGACGGGGTTTCACCATGTTGACCGGGATGGTCTCGATCTCTTGACCTCGTGATCCACCCGCCTCGGCCACCCAAAGTGCTGGGATTACAGGCTTGAGCCACCGCACCTGGCCTTCATTTATTTTTTGAGACAGAGTCTCACACTGTCATCCAGGCTGGAGTGTAGTGGTGCAGTCTTGGCTCACTGCAACCTCTGCCTATCAGGTTCCAGTGATTCTCCTGCCTCAGCCTCCAGAGTGGCTGGCATTACAGGCATGAGCACTGGGTAAATTTTGTATTTTTAGTAGAGATTGGGTTTCACCATGTTGACGAGGCTGGTTACGACCTTTTAACCTCAGGTAGTCTGCCTATATCAGTCTCCTAAAGTGCTGGGATTACAGGCATGAGCCACTGTACCTGTCCTATTTATTTTTATTTTTATTTTTGGAGGTGGATTCTGGCTCTGTTGCCCGGGCTGCAGTACAGTGATTCCATCCTGGCTCACTGCCTGCAACCTCTGCCTCCCGGGTTCAAGTGATTCTCCTGCCTCAGCCTACCGGGTAGCTAGGACTAGAAGCACCCTACCACACCTAGCTAATTTTTGTATTTTTAGTAGAGACAGGGTTTCACCATGTTGCCCAGGCTGGTCTTGAGCTCCTGAGCTTAGGCAATCTGCCCACCTCAGCCTCCCAAAGTGCAGGGATTACATGTGTGAGCCACCCTACTCGGTCCGCAAATGCACGTAATACACCTACCCTACCAAGCATTGGATGTTAGCCCAGCCGCTTTAGGTTGAGAACAAACCGAGCAGTACTAAAAGGAGAACAAAACCCACTCACCCTTCCCCACCTTGGATCATGACTTTGACATTTCAGGGGTCCAGCCTTCGTGAATGTTTGTAGAAATAGTTAATAAACTTGGATAAATGTACCACCTTTAAGTGTACAATTCAGTGGCGTTTGGTAGCTTCACAATATTGTGCAACAATCACTACCATCTGTTTCTATACTTTCTCATCATCCCAAACAGAAATGCTGTCCTCATGAAGCAATAGTTTACCCACTTTTAAATTTTTATTTACATATTTATTTATTATGAGACCGAGTCTTTCTCTGTCTCCCAGGCTGGAGTACAATGGTGCAATCTCGGCTCACTGCTAATTCCACCTCCCAGGTTCTAAGCAATTCTCCTGTCTCAGCCTCCAGAGTTGAGATTACAGGTGCATGCCACCACACCCAGCTAATTTTTGTATTTTTTGTAGAGATGGGGTTTCACCGTGTTGGTCATGCTGGTCTTGAACTCCTGACCTCGTCGCGATCCAGCCACCTCAGCCTCCCAAAGTGCAGGGATTAGAGGCATAAGCCAAATTTTTTTATTTTTTAAGAGATGAGGTCCTGCTCTGTTACCCAGGCTGGAGTGCAGTGGCATAACTATAGCTCACTGCAGCCTCAAACTCCTGGGCTCAAGTGATCCCTCCTGCCTCAGCCTCCCAAGTAGATGGGACTACAGGTGCACACAATTTCATGTGGCTAATTTTTATCTTTTCTATAGAGACAGGGTGTCACTATGTTCCCAGGCTGGTCTCAAACTCCTGGGTTCCAGCGATCCTCCCACCTCAGGCTTCTGAAATACTGGGATTAAGGGCATGAGCCACTGTGCCTGGTCCTCATGCAATTTATTGAATACTATGCTAACACTGAAAAACAGACAGATTGTATCGGTACTGGAAGCACAGTGTCTACTGAATGTGATCATTTTTGTGCCATTGTAAAGTCAAAAAATTGTGTGACCATCTGCACTTGCAACTACTGGTAGGCTTAGACACTTGGATTTTAGATCCTGAAACATCTAAACACCTCCTGCTGGGTGGCAGAAGGCTGTAGGGGTCAGAGCTCTCAGCTGCTAGCGAGAGAAGCCCACTCAGGCTGAGTTTAAAAACTGAGGTCGGGCACTGTGGCTTATGCCTGTAATCCCAGCACTTTGGGAGGTCGAGGTGGGTGGATCACCTGAGGTCAGGAGTTTGAGACCAGCCTGACCAACATGATGAAACCCTCTTACTAAAAATACAAAACTTAGCCCGGCATGGTGGCACGTGTCTGTAGTCCCAGCTACTTGGGAGGCTGAGGCAGGAAAATTGCTCGAACATGGGAGGCAGAGGTTGCAATGAGCCGAGATCATGCCATTTCACTCCAGCCTGGGTGACAGAGCAAAACTCCATCTCAAGAGAAAAACAAAAGAAAGAAAAGAAAATGAATTTGTGGGCAGCTGAGTAAAATTGAGGAGACACAGAGACTAAAGATGACAGGCAGCCAGGTGGACAGCCACAGCCTCATCAAGCCCAAACATGCAGAGGCTGGCCTAGGGGGGTGACACAGAAATGGCCAGGCATGGTGGCTCATGCCTGTAACTCCAGCATTTTAGGAGGCCTAGGATAGCAGATCGCTTGAGACCAGGAGTTCAAGACCAGCCTGACCAATGTGGTGAAACCGTTTCCACTAAAAATACAAAATTACCCAGGCATGGTTGCAGGTGCCTGTAACTTCAGCTACTTGGGAGGTTGAGGCAGGAGAACTGCTTAAGCCTGGGAGGTGGAGGTTGCAGTGAGCTGAGATCACACCATTGGACTACAGTCTGATCAACAGAGTGGCTCTTTCTCAAAAAAAAAAAAAAAAAAAGAAAGAAAGAAAGAAAGAAAGAAAAAAAAGACACAGATTCAATTTCTATGCAGAATTGTGAGTGAGTGTCTCTCCTTTTTGGGGCAATGTCAGGGGATTTCCAGGATCTGGGAGTGGGCACTGAGCATGTGACTGAGAATCCTGGACAGCTGCAACATCCAGATGTACTTAGCAGAGGAATCCGGGATGTACCTGACTGGGGTATCAAAAAAGCTGTCAATTCCAGCTGGCTGTGGATGTTGATGCTATACATCCTGTATATGAATTCTCCCATCAGAAGCTCTATCTAGTTAGAAAGGCAAAGAAGAAAGAAAATCATGCTCCCTTTCCGCAAAGGAAAGGGCAAGGAGGCGGGAAGATGGAAGGGAACTTCCTGGTGCTGTGGCCTGAATCTCCACTCGTGCTGCTGTCTTCCCCACTAGACTCTGTACTTCCAGAAGGGGCTGGAGATGGCCACAATGTGAGCCCCTCCCTTCTCTCCAGAAGTGTTCTGCAACCCTGACATTCACAGTAATTGCTTCTTTCTGTTCGTCTTTTTTTTTGAGGCAGGTTCTTGCTCAGTCACCCAGGCTGGAGTGCAGTGGTGTGATCATGGCTCACTGCAGCCTTGACCTCTTGGGCTCAAGTGATTGTCTCCCCTCAGCCTCCTGAGTAGCCGGGACTATAGGCGTGCACCACCATTCCTGGTTAATTTTAAAAAAACTTTTTTTTTTTTTTTTTTTTTTTCCTGTAGAGACAGGGTCTTACTATGTTGCCAGGCTGGTCCCAAACTCCTGGGCAGAAGCGATCCTCCCTTCTCGGCCTCCCAAAGTGTTTGGCATTACAGGTGTGAGCCACCACACCTGGCCTCTTTGCGTTTCTTTAGAGTAGAGCCATCCTAGTATGCATCTCTAGCCCATAACTGTTCCCCAGTATTGTTATGTCTTTTAAGCCTCTTTCAATCTCCCAAGTTGGTTGGCTGGGTGAGTCCTCACACCTGTAATCCTGATGTGATAGGATCATTTAAGTTCAGAGGTTTGAAAACAACCTGGACAACACAGGGAGACTTCTGTCTCTACAAAACCTAATTTTCTTCTTTTTTTTTTAACCCTACCCAGGCTGCAGTGCAGTGGTGTGATCTCACCTCACTGCAACCTTCGCCTCCTGGGTTCAAGTCATTCTTCTGTTTCATCCTCCCAAGTAGCTGAGATTACAGGCACATGGGACCGTGCCCAGCTAATTTTTGTACTTTTAATAGAGCCGGGGTTTCACCATGTTGGCCTGGCTGTCCTCAAACTCCTGACCTCAGGTGATCTGCCCACCTCAGTCTCTCAAAGTGCAAAGATTGGGATCACAGGTGTGAACAACCGTGCTTGGCCAAAAACTAAAATTTTTAAAAAGACAAAATCTCAAGTTTCTCCTCTATTCCTTTTCCTTTTTGTAGACAGTCTTGCTCTGTCACCCAGGCCAGAGTGCAATGGCACAATCTCAGTTCACTGCAACCTCCGACTCCCAGGTTCAAGTGATTCTCTTGCTTCAGCCTCCTGAATAGCTGGAATTACAGGCATGTGCTACCACACCTGGCTAATTTTGGTGTTTTTGGTAGAGATGGGGTTTCTCCATGTTGTCTGGCTGGTCTCAAACTCCGGACCTTATGATCTGCCCACCTCGGCCTCCCAATGTGCTGGGATTACAGGCGTGAGCCTCCTTGCCTGGCCTATCCCTTTTCTTTTCTATGGATTTTGGAAGACTCCACACTGTTGGGCCTGTAGCATTTCTCAAAGTCTGGATTTCCCTGGTGCAGATGAACCCATTCTCTGTCTTTTGAATTTGTGGCGTATTTGCAGCTGGATTTATGCTCACCCCATTAGATTAGAGTTTGATCGTGTTGGCAAGATTCAGTGGGTGATGTGATTGATCTCTTATTGGTGATGAATACTATCCTATTGTCTCTCTTATTTTGTTAATTTTTTAAATGAGTTTTTTAGAAATAGGGGTCTCATTTTGTCACCCAGTCTGGAGTGCAGTGACTCTACCATAGCTCCCTGAAGCCTCAAATTTCTGGGCTCAAGTGATCTGCACACTGCAGCCTCCTAAGTAGCTGAGACCACACACCACCACACCCAAATTTTTTTCTTTTTTGAGATGAAGTCTTGCTCTGTCGCCCAGGCTGGAGTACAGTGGCATGATCTCAGCTCATTGCAAACTCCATCTTGCTCTGTCGCCCAGGCTGGAGTACAGTGGCATGATCTCAGCTCATTGCAAACTCCACCTCCCAGGTTAATGCAATTATCCTGCCTCAGCACTCTGAGTAGGTGGAATTATAGGCAACTGCCACCACACCCAGCTAATATTCATATTTTTAGTAGAGATGGGCTTTCACCATGTAGGTCAGGCTGGTCTGGAACTCCTGACCTCAAGTGATCTGCCTGCCACAGCCTCCCCAACTGCTAGGATTACAGATGTGTGCCATCGCACTGTATCTGGCCAATGCCCAGCATTTTCTTTTTTTAGACTGAGTGTTGTTTTGTCACCCAGGCTGGAGTGCAGTGGTGCAATCTTGGCTCACTGCAATCTCCACATCCTGGGTTGAAGCGATTCTGTTGCCTCAGCCTCCTGAGTAGCTGGAATTACAAGCACCCACCACCAGGCCCAGCTAATTTTTGTATTTTTAGTAGAGACGGGGTTTTGCCATATTGGCCAGGCTGGTCTTGAACTGATCTAGTGATTCATCCACCTCAGCCTCCCAAAGTGCTGGGATTCCAGGCTTGAGCCACCACGCCTGGTACCTAATTCCTATTCACTGGTCATGGATGGGAGCTATGGAACCTTTCCCCAGAATACATGCTGGCCCATCAGAACTTCAGGGTTCAGTCTCCTAAGAGATGTTCCTCTGTTTGTGCTACATACCCAAATAGTCCATCTCAGTCCACTGTCAGACAACTTCCAGGAATGACAGTGGCTGTAGTCTAGCTGAAGAAACACTGAAGTAGGAGTCAGCAGACCCCAGGACTCTTTTGACTCAGCTGCTAACAACTTAATGTGGCCTTGGGGAAAAAAAAAAAAATGGAGCGACCATGCCTGTAATCCCAGCACCTTGGGAGGTCGATGTGGGAGGATTGCTTGAGCCCAGGAGTTTGAGAGCAGCCTGGGCAACATAGCAAGACCCCATCTCTACAAAAAATGTCAAAAATTTTTCCAGATGTGGCAGTGTCCCCCTGTAGTCCCAGCTACTCAGGAGGCTAAAGTGGGAGGGTCACTTGAGTCCCAGAGGTCAAGACTGCAGTGAGCCAAGGTCATGCCACTGCACTCAAGCTTGGGCTTCAAAGTGAGACACTGTCTCAGAAAAAAAAAGCTGGAGCTTTTGTTTCACATTTGTAAAAGGTAAATGTTATTATCTCCTTCATGGAGTTACTGTGAGGATGGAAATACAATTATTTTTCTTCCCTCTCCTTTTAGAAATACAATGAGATAGGCATAGTGGCCAGCTGAGGTGGTTCATGCCTGTAATCCCAGCACTTTGGGAGGCTGAGGCGGGTGGATCACCTGAGGTCAGGAGTTCAAGACCAGCCTGGCCAACATGGTGAAACCTTGACTCCACTAAAACTACAAAAATTAGCCCAGTGTGGTGGCATGTGCCTACAATCTCAGATACTCGGGAAGCGGAGGCAGGAGAATTGCTTGAACCCGGGAGGTGGAGGTTGTAGTGAGCCGAGATCATCCCACTGCACTCCAGCCTGGGAGACAGAGCAAGACTCCATCTCAAAAAACAAACAAAAACCAAAACCCGGTGTGGTGGCTCATCCCTGTAATCTCAGCACTTTGGGAGGCCGAGTTGAATGGATCACCTGAGGTCAGGAGTTCAAGACCAGCCTGACCAACATGCAGAAATCCCACCTCTACTAAAAAGACAAAATTAGGCAAGCATGGTGGCGTGTGCCTGTAATCGCAGCTACTTGGGAGGCTGAGGCAGAAGAATTGCTTCAACCTGGGAAGCAGAGGTTGCAGTGAGCTGAGATTGCACTCCAGCATGGACAATGAGAAGGAAACTCTGTCTCAAAAATAGTAATAGTTATTAGATAGGCATAGGCCCTGCGCGTCGGTGGGATTCGAACCCCTGCGCCTCGGGCGGGGGAGACACTTGGAGAGAAAAGCTGAGTCCCAGGCTTCGGGACCTCAGGAGACTGAAACCTGTCCCGCGGGTTATTGGGCCAGGTGGGGGAAGCAGTGCCCGGAGGCCTCCCGCCAGGGTCCCGGAAACAAAGGCCAAGTGTTTGCTCTGTGGCTGAAGGGACAATGGCGTCGCAGATCTGTCACCGCGGGGGGGTGGCCAGGGGTGCGCTCCTCCCCAGCACGTTTCCTGGTTCTCTGGCCAAGCCCTCTGAACTCCGAAGTAGACCCTTGTTGGGGGGGCCAGGGGACAGCACGAGGTCCCCGTGGGGTGTCTGCCAGCCCTGGGCGCCATGTACCGTGGGGTGTCTGCCAGCCCTGGGCGCCATGTCCCGTGGGGTGTCTGCCAGCCCTGGGCGCCATGTCCTGTGGGGTGTCTGCCAGCCCTGGGTGCCATGTCCCGTGGGGTGTCTGCCAGCCCTGGGCGCCATGTCCTGTGGGGTGTCTGCCAGCCCTGGGCTCCACGTCCTGAGCAGCTGTTCTGTGTGTGGCACTTTCTGGCTCTGCCAGGCGCTCAGCAGCATGCATATAACCGAAACGGTTCCGTAAACGGCCTGTGAGGGAGGGGCAGCCGCGCGGAGTCGGCTGCTGGAGGCCGCACAGCCGGGAGGTGCCACCAGGGTGGGGTTGGGTGTGGCTGCTGCGTGCCAGGGGTGGCGGCCAGGCCGAGGGCACCTCCATCTGGAAGCTGCCGCCCGTCACAGTGCAGTCCACAGGTTCCAGACGGGGCTTCGGGAGCAGCGTGAGGGCAGGAAGGCTCCCGGGGGTCAAAGGAAGAGAAGGTGCCTGTTCCGGGGACCCCAGGGTGAGCTTTCCAGGCAGAGGGAAGCCCGGGGCTGGTTGTCATGGGGGTGTCTGAGTCTCTAGCTGGAGTTACTGGGGCAGGGAGGTCGGAAACGGAGGCCAACCGGTGTGAGGCTCCGCCTGCTGAGAGCCGAGGGGAGAGGCTGCAATCCTGTGACCCCGACCTTCCACCGCGGGGCAATTGCAGGAGCCTCCTCCCTGGTCTCTGCCGTCACTCACAGCGGCGCCAGCCGCCCCTGCGCCCCAGCAGAAGCCGGGCTCTTACGTGGCAGCCCCCTCTGCCCCAGCGCTCGCCTCTGCAGGCACCGTCCCGGCTCCGGGCCCCTGCGCTGCCCGTTCTGTTCTGCATTCCCTCCGCCTTTTCTGCCCTGTGAGGCAGACCTCTGCTGTCTTCACTGCTTCATTTCCCCAGACTCAGCCAGCATCGAAGGCGTGCCTTGTCCTAGGACCCTTGCAGCTGGCATGCAGGGAGGAGTGTGAGGCTCCCTGTCCCTCCTCAGGCTCTCAGAATTCGGAAGAGCCACGCTTTTTTGTCCTTGCCCTGCTGGGCCAAAGACGCCCTGCCTTCGTTATTCTCTGGGGTAGACACCCTGCGCTTTTGTTGTGCACCTGCCGCGTGGAACAGGGAGCTGCCCCGGGCCCTGCCCTCTGTAGCTGACTCCGGCTTCCCTGGCCACCCTCAGCTCAGCAGGGCCCCAGGAGCCCAAGTGCTATGTGACACCTTCCGCAAGTGTGGAATTGAGAAGAATGTGCCTTTTGTCCCTGAGTTACCGTGTGGCTGGCATGTGCCCTGGCACGAGGGTCAGTGGTGGGCAGGGGCGAGCAGGAAGGCACCTCCGCTGTGCCCCTGCTTTTGCCTTTTCCTGACTTCTCTGGCCAGCTCTTAGGTTGAAATAAGTCCTGCCTGTTTTAACAGATGTTTATTAAACATCTGCCCTGGCCAGGCTCTGAGCAGCCTCCAGGGTCTCTGTCCTGAATACAATAGGCCCCTCCTGGTGCTGGCGGGTGGAGGCGGGGAGATTAAGTCCAGTGTCCCACAGGTGACTGCGTAATTCCACATGGGGCAATAGGGAGAAAGAGCAGACCTTCCCTTTTATATTTATTTATTTATTTATTTATTTATTTATTTATTTTCTTTTAATAAATTGAGATAGAGTCTCGCTCTGTTGCCAGGCTGGAGTGTAGTGGCGCGATCCCGGCTCACTGCAACTTCCATTTTCTGGTTTCAAGCAATTTTTCTGCCTCAGCCTCCCAAGTAGCTGGATTACAGGCACGCGCCACCACACACGGCTAAACAGACCTTTCCTTTTGTGAGAGGGACGCTGGTGGGGACAGCCGGGAGGGGAGATGAAACTGAGTGGAAGTGGGAGTCACTTTGGTTCCTGGCACGTTGTCTCACACCTGTAATCTCGGCACTTTGGGAGGCTGAGGCTGGGGGGTCCCTCTAGCCTGGGAGTTTGTGACTGGCCTGGTCAGCATCAGACCCCTGTCTCTACTTTTAAAAATAAAAATAAGATATTTTGGGCAGAGAGAAGTCCCTGTGCAAAGGCCCAGAGGTGAGTGTTTGCCTGGTTTTTTCTTTTTCTTTTTTTTTTTTTTGAGACGGAGTTTTGCTCTTGTTCCCCAGGCTGGAGTGCAATGGCAGGGTCTCCGCTCACTGTAACCTCCACCTCCTGGGTTCAGGCAATTCTCCTGTCTCAGCCTCCTGAGTAGCTGGGATTACAGGCACGAACCACCATGCCCAGCTGATTTTTTTGTGTTTTTAGTAGAGACGGGGTTTCACCATGTTGACTAGGATGGTCTCGATCTCTTGACCTCGTGATCCACCCGCCTCGGCCTCCCAAAGTGCTGGGATTACAGGCTTGAGCCACCGCGCCCGGCCTTGCCCGGTTTTTTCAAGGAGCAGAGGGAGGGTGTGAGGGGGAGAGGGCCTGGGGAGTTCGTGCTCCTCTGAGGGTGATGGGAAAGGAGTGTCGCTTGGGCCTCCCACGTGCTGTGAGAGAAGCTCTTCCTTGTTGGTGGGAGGCCTCGAGGCCAAGGCGGGTGAGGGGGCCCCATGGCCCAGCTGGTTTGAGAACCTCACAGCTCCCAGGCCCTTCTCCCCCTCCAGCCTCCCTGTCCTTCGCTGTCCTGTCGCTGGTGAACACCCCGTATAACCGAGGATTTGACTGTGGGGATGACTCCATCTGGTACCCCTACCGTCCAGACACCATCACCCTTGGGCTCATGGCCGGGGTCACCATCACAGCCACCGTCATTCTTGTAAGACAGGAGGGATTCAGAGGGACAGGGAGGGGGCGGGATGGGGTACAGCCTAACCCTGGGTTCCTGATGGAGGTGGCCTGGAGGTCTGTGGGGGGCTGGGGGACACAGCCTTGCCCTGAGTGGTACTTGTGGGTAATAGGAACCCCCTTTTGTCTTTTGAGATGGAGTTTTGCTCTTGTTGCCCAGGCTGGAGTGCAATGGCAGGATCTCCGCTCACTGTAACCTCTGCCTCCTGGGTTCAAGTGATTCTCTTGCCTCAGTCTCCCCAGTAGCTGGGACTACAGGCTGCTAATTTGTGTATTTTTAGTAGAGACAGGTTTCACCATGTTGGTCAGGCTGGTCTTTAATGCCCGGCCTCAGGTGATCCTCCCGCCTCAGCCTCCCACAGTGCTGGGCTGGCAGGCGTGAGCCACCGAGCCCAGCTTGGGCACCTTTAGAGTCCCCAGCTCTGCAGCAGCCTTGGGGAGGCCCGTGCGGAGGACTGAGGCCCACTAAGGGCCCATGGGCTGACCAGGACCCCCTCTGGTCACCGCGGCTGCCCCACACGCAGGTCTCGGCGGGAGAAGCCTACCTGGTGCTCACAGACAGGCTCTATTCCTGCTCTGACTTCAATAATTATGGGACCTTCAATAATTATGGGGACCTTCCTCTTCGGGGCGGCTGTGAGCCAGTCTCTGACGGACCTGGCCAAGTACACGATCGGCCACCTGCACCCCAACTTCCTGGCCATCTGTGACCCCGAGTGGAGCTGGGTCAAGTGCTTGGTCTACGTGCAGCTGGGGAGCATGTGCAGGGGAAACGCTGCTGGCGTCACCGATGCCAGGTGAGTGTGGACGAGCAGCCTTCACTCTGAGGGCAGTGGGAGCTGAAGAAGCCGCAGAAGCCAGATGGTTAGCAGCCAGCAGGCCGGGGGTCTGGCAGGAGTGGGGCCTCAGGGCTCCAGGCGCCCCACAGACAGCAGGAGGCCACGGGGAACGTGCTGTCTCCCTTGAGTCTCAGCCCTGCCCTCTTCTGCGCTGTCTTCTTCTTCTTCTTTTTTTTTTAAAGATGGGTTTTCACCATGGTGACCAGGCTGGTCTTGAATTCCTGACCGCAGGTGATCCACCCACCTTGGCCTCCCAAAGTGCTAGGATTACAGGCGTGAGCCACCGCGCCCAGCCATGCGCTGTCTTCTTACCATTTCTACTGATAGGTCCTTAAACGTTTCAACTCATCGTTGTCTTTTTTTAAAAAAATCCAAATATTGACTGACAAGCCTAGGGTAATGTCAGACCAGAATAAATAAATAAATAAATCAAAATAAAATTTGTATAAGTCACCATTTCTTCCATTTTAATGTGTCCAGTTCATTTTTAGTACATTCACAATGCTGTACAGCCATCTCCTCTACCTAATTCCAGAATATTTTCATCTCAACAGAAGGAAACCCCGCAGCATAGGTAACATGGCAAACCCCCGTCTCTACGACAAATAAAAAAATTAGGCCGAGCTAGGTGGCTCATGCCTATAATCCCCGCACTTTGGGAGACTGAGGCGGGCAGATTACCTGAGGTTGGGTGTTTGAGACCAGCCTGGCCAACATGGAGAAATCCTGACTGTATTAAAGATACAAAATTAGCCAGGCATGGTGGCACACGCTTGTAATCCCAGCGAATACCACACCATGAGCAAGAGAACCCTGCAGTGCTCTAGTTGCCATCACGGGAGTGTTGCCAGGACACTATGGGCAAGAGGGTCTTGCAGTGCCCCAGCGGCCAGCAGGGGGCGTGACCCCACTCCACCGAGAGTAAGAATGCCCAGCAGCACAGGCACCACACTGTGAGCAAGAGGATGTAGCACCGCCCTGTTTGCCAGCAGCGGGCATATTGCCACTGCACTGAGCAAGAGGGCCCTGCAGTGCTCCAGCTGCCAGCAGGTGATGCCGGTCACCACACTGTCAGAGGGCCCTGCAGTGGACCTAGTCAGAAGGGGGCGTGGGCACAGCATCGTGAGCAAGAGGACTCTATAGTGCAGGCCCCCAGTAAGGGCCCCCACGCCCACCTTTCAGATTCTTGAGGCTCCTCCACCGATGTACATCCTGTCACACCACCAGCGTGCATTGAGTCACAGCGGTCTGCAGAGGTGCGTTCTCCTCCTTACAGAACTGGGGGGCATTGTGAGGGTGGAACTGCGTCCTCCTCAGCACAGACCTTGGGGCGGGGTTCTTACTGCAAGAGGGGCTTGCGGTGGCCCCAGCTGCCATCAGGGGGGTGCAGACACAGGACCATGAGCAAGAGGGCCCCGCACGCCTGGCCACCAGCAGGGGGCGCCCGAGCGTGCCTTTTCAGTGGGTGTCAGGGTGCCGGCATGCATCGCGTCAGGGCAATCTGCGGAGCTGCGTTCTCCACGGCACAGACGTAGCGGGCACAGCCTCGGTTTGGGACAACTCTGGGCCGTGTCCAGGGTGAGTAAAATCCTTCCTCTTTGCATTCCTGACTGCTGAGGGTCAGAGACTAGTACGAAGAGCTCTGTGTGGGAAACTGGACACGAAAAGCCCCTCTGAACCCTGCGCACCTGGGTTCTCCCGCCCAAGGCCAGGCGGCTGCGGTGTGAGGGGCACCCAGCAGCCTCAGAAGACAAATGGAGCGTTCCCGAGGCAGAGATGGCCTCTGAAATACGGATACAATAAGCCCAGTGCTCAGGTAGGAAACACCTAACGCTGATGCAAGGCCTCAGTCCAAACATGTTACTATAAAATGCGCACTAGTCATGCGGCCCTGCCGGTACCGCAGTTTCAATACTCAACACGGACATATCAGTGCAAACGTAGAAACTAACGTATGGTTAGGGTTTAGGGTGAGGATTAGGGCTAGCGGATAGGGTTAGAGTTCGGGGTTACCAGTTAGGGGTTAGGATACAGGGGTTAGAAAAATTTTAGGCCAAATAAATTTAAACAGTTTGAGCACCGGAATGATTCACGAATCATGCCTGAAGCAGGAGAATGGAAAACAGGGCTTGGGGCTTCGAGCTTTTAGTGGAGGCAGCTGAGTGAGGTTTCTCGTTGGCTCCAGCTGGGCGACCGCCGGTTGTGGGGATGGTTCCCTCAGCGTTCCTAATCATACAGCCAGCTGGCAGCTGGGCTTTTTGTTATTGACTGGTTGGTTGGTTAATGTTTTAAAGTCAGTTTAAATGACTCCAAGTTTGGTTTCCATTTGCTTAGGCAAGACCTCAGGCTAACGGCTTCTTCCTTCTTTGCTTTAATGTATCAGAACCATAATTCATTTTCATTTTACTTTACTGACATTATCAAAAGTAAGTTTTTTTTTGTTGTTGTTGTTATTGAGAAAGTCGGTTTTCTTGGCAACCTATTTCTGATGGTGCATAAAATAATGTTTGTTAATCATTAGCATCTTAGATTAGATGAAATGTGTTAACTCTATTAAGCTTTGTTATTAAACCATAACAGGAGTTCAGTTGCTTTTTTTTTCCTCCTAGGCTTTAACCATTTAAAACACAGTGATGCGTGTCCTAACGATGTGGATACTTTCTGAGAAATGTGTCCTTAGTGATTTCATCTTTGTGCACACACCATCGAGCGTCCTTATAAAACCTGGATGGTGTAAGTGATATGGTATAGCTTCTTGCTTTCAGGCTACATACCATACCTGTATAGCTCATCTCTGTACTGAATGCTGTAGTCAAATGTCACACCATGGTGATTGTGGATTGTGATCCCTAAATATCTGAGTCAGGTCTCAGTCAAGTAGAAAGCTTATTTCGCCAAGGTTATGGACATACCCATGACACAGCCTCAGGAGGTCCTGACAACATGGGCCCAAGGTGGTCAGAGTAGAGCTTGCTCTTATATATTTTAGAGAGACAAGAGACACCAATCAATATGTGCAAGATGTAAAGTCATTCGGTTCAGTGAGGTGGAACAACTGGAGGTAGGAAGGCGGGGTGGGGGGTGGTTCTAGGTCAGAAGTAGATAAAACAAAAGTTGCATTCTTTTGAATTTTTTTTTTTTTTTTTTTTTTTTTTGAGACGGAGTTTCGCTCTTGTTACCCAGGCTGGAGTGCAATGGCGCGATCTCGGCTCACCGCAACCTCCGCCTCCTGGGTTCAGGCAATTCTCCTGCCTCAGCCTCCTGACTAGCTGGGATTACAGGCAAGCGCCACCATGCCCAGCTACTTTTTTGTGTTTTTAGTAGAGACGGGGTTTCACCATGTTGACCAGGATGGTCTCGATCGCTCGACCTCGTGATCCACCCACCTCGGCCTCCCAAAGTGCTGGGATTACAGGCTTGAGCCACCGCGCCCGGCCTCTTTTGAATTTTTTGATCAGCCTTCCACTGAATACAATTTAGTCTGGTTCAGTGAATTTGCATTTTTACACATACAGTAGGGCAGAGGAATGGTGTGATCTTGGCGCAGCACACCCACCTCCTCCCTGGTTTAAGCGATTGTCTTGCCGCATCCTCCCCAGTAGCTGGGATTACAGGTATGCACCACCACGCCTGGGTAATTTTTGCATTTTTAGTAGAGATGGGGTTTCTCCGTGTTTGTCAGGCGGGTCTCGAGCTCCTGACCTCAGGTCATCCACCTGCCTTTGGCCCCTCACAGTGCTGGGATTATAGGCATGAGCCACCGTGCCTGGTCAGGAAGCTTATTTTGATTCTGATATTGTCAGCTGTATTTCAGGTATAACTTATTTTCCTTGGAGCGTTAAATACTGCGTTGGCATTGTATTACACAAATAAAACACGGATCCCTTTTTATCACATTCATTGCTAGTGATATTGACAACTAAATTTAGATGCATTCCAGAGTCTGGGCTTCCAGTAATTCTTGGCGATCCTCTAAAGGTAAATTACTTTTTCTCACAAGACACGGTGACATCTAAAGTCGCATTGATTGTCCTGCCACTTTTGTTTCTCTAGTTTCATCAATTACTTCAAAGCATCTTTGGGGGGATAACTTTGACTAACCCTTTAAACTTTTCAGTATTAGAAAGCATCGTCATGAAACATTGAATAATTGTGGTCACAAATTCCCTTTACAGTCTTTCTTTGAATATTTTTTTCCAGTGGCAAATATTTGCTTTTGTTGCATTGTAGCTAAAAGGAATGCTGGGAAACAAAACAAAGACCGGCATTCATTATAATAAGTGATTCAGTCACAATCAATTGCTATTTTAATTTTTTTTTTAAAGTTATACTTTTGAAAACGTCCTGCTGTAAATTGAAATAGTGTCCAAAATCTGAAGTCTTTCCTTGGTTCTAAGGTGACCAGATTTCCTAGGAAGTGAATTACACCACAAGAAAAAAATATGATAAATATGTTTACATGGATGTGTTATTTTAACATAAATCTTGTAAAATAGGCATTTCATTGAAATTTTATATGTTTGCATAAATTACTTTGCAGCATCATGAATGCCCTTGTTTCGAAAAGCAGGAGTAGTTAGTGTCAATTACTGCTTATTATTAGTACAAATAAGTAAGGAGATATTTTTAAAAATTACAATTTTTAAATAAAGGTTTTATTTTAAATTAGTTTTGGAATCACACCGAAATTGGGAGGAAAATGCAGATTTCCTGTGTAGACCCGAACTAGTTTCCCCTCGTATAAACATATCAACATGTATGAGATATGTTGTTAACAATATATATATATATTTTTTTGAGATGGAGTCTTTCTTGCTCTGTAACCCAGGTTGGAGTGCAATGACACGATACTGGCTCATTGCACCGTCTACCTCCCATGTTTAAGCAATTCTCCTGCTTCAGCCTCCCAAGCAGCTGGGATTACAGGTGCCCACCAGCACGCGTGGCTAATTTTTTGTATTTTTAGTAGAGACGGGTTTCGCCATGTTGGCCAGGCTGGTCTGGAACTCTGACCTCAGAATATTTACCCATCTAAGCCTTCGAAAGATGTGGGATGACAGGCGTGAGCCACCATGTCCTGCCTGCTATCAGTATATTTGCTTCGGTTAGATATCTGTTCAGATATTTACCCAGTTTTAAAATCACGTATGTGTTTTGTCATTATCTTTTCGCATCTCTCTTGTCTTTTTGTTCTCTGAATACAGTTTTGCACAGTAGAATACTTAGTTTTATGAAGTCTGTTATCGATATTTTCATGAATTGGCATTTGATGTTTTGTGTTACAAGTCAACACCAAACTCAACGTCATATAGATTTTCTTTTAGATTTTTTATAGTTTTGCATTTAAAATTACAGTCTCTGGACTATTTTGAGTAGGTTTTTGTTTTTCTTAATTTGTGTATATATTCATTTGATTCTACATGGCTTCCAAAGTCTTCCATCACCGTCTTTGGGAAGGAATGGCTACAGTGGGCTTCATTTTGGTTTGAATTTCTAAAATTATTACATTGAGTAAACTCAATATTGAATTTTATAGGTATTTCAGGACAGCCAGGCGGGGGTGCACGTCTGCTGAGAAACTGAGCAAGAGTATCTGTGCTGAGCTCTGGTGCCACCAGAGGGCGCACGAACCCACCCCTGACCAACTTCCCTCTGAGGTGCCCGAAGACTTCCTCGGGGCAGCACGACGGTGGTGTCAACTAAGTCTTGTTCATTGGTGAGTAAAAAGCTTCCTTTCCACGGCCCTGAGTGCAGACAAGAGAGTCTTTAGAGTACTCAGCAAAGGAAGAAATTCGTCTAGAAAAGTGAAATCCCCAAATCCCATCATTACGACTACATCCTGATATCATTGTCAATATCCAGACACAGTGGCTGCTAAGATATGTTCTCACAGTGGCCTCTAATATAATAATCACACCGTGCCCTAACATTACTATGATATCCAGACCATACCCTAACACCAACATAATATCCACACCAATATAATATTCTAACGCTAATCTGACATCCACACTGTTGCTTCTAATGCTAATGTAATACTATCCGTATGATTCCCTGATGTTAATGTAATATCTGCACTGTTCTCCAACACCAATATAATATGTACACTATGCCCTAACACTAATATCCACACTGTGCAGTAAAACTAATGTGTCCACACAGCAGCCTCTAATACTAATAAGTATAATACTATCTACTAAGTGGAGTCTGTTGACATTGAGGCTTTTTTTTTTTTTTTGAGATGGAGTCTTGCTCTGTCGCCAGGCTGGAGGGCAGTGGTGCGATCTCGGCTCACTGCAACCGCCGCCTCCCGGGTTCAAGCAATTCTTCTGCCTCAGCCTCCCAAGTAGCCCGGACCACAGGTGTGTGCCACAACACCCGGCTAATTTTTCTATTTTTATTAGAGATGGGGTTTCACCATGTTGGCCAGGATGGTCTCGATGTCTTGACCTTGTGATCTGCCCGCCTCAGCCTCCCAAAGTGCTCGGATGACAGGCTTGGCCCACCGCGCCCGGCCCCCGGCATTGAAGCTTTTATAAGCATTCACAGCTTTGCATGAAGCGTAGCCTCTATAGTATATTTTGGTGATGTCTCTGCTTTTCTGGCACAGTATTGATATGGTTGTTTTAAAAACTAATTTACTTTTTTGTTGTTGTTTTTTTTTTTGAGACGGAGTTTCGCTCTTGTGACCCAGGCTGGAGTGCAATGGCGCGATCTCGGCTCACCACAACCTCCGCCTCCTGGGTTCAGGCAATTCTCCTGCCTCAGCCTCCTGAGTAGCTGGGATTACAGGCACGCGCCACCATGCCCAGCTAATGTTTTGTATTTTTAGTAGAGACGAGGTTTCACCATGATGACCAGGATGGTCTCGATCTCTCAACCTCGTGATCCACCCTCCTCGGCCTCCCAAAGTGCTGGGATGACAGGCTTGAGGCACCGCGCCCGGCCAGTAATTTACTGTTTAATAATGTCCTAGTTCTAGGAAACTTCCAGGAGCAGTGCAAAATATAACCTGTTTCTTTTCTTAGAGTCCCCAGCAGTTTTTGCTGTACCAGATTTGCAGCGTCCTGCAAAATACTCCGGTATATTTTACCCACAGCACGGACACTCTCCTACGTTACCGCCCCAGAAACCCTAGATCAGGAAATCAGCATGGTTCCTACGTCGTAATTCAGTTCACAAACTCATTTCGCTTTTACCTCCTGCCCCGCCTGGGAGTATGATGTGTTTTTTCACTCTGATCCAGTTTTCCCGACACTGTTCCCAAGACTTTCCTGCATATGTATGATCTTGACACATTTAAAGAGCATACAAGTGTTTGTTTGAACACCTGTCTTCAGATCTTTGGGGTATATAGCTAGGAATGGAATCACTGAGTCATATGGTAAATCTACTTGGAACCATTTGGAGAAACTCCAAATTATTTGACACATACACTGCACCATCTCATATTGTCACAGCAGTGTTTAATCGTTAAGTTTCCGCACAGCTTTGTCAACACTTGTTTTTGGTTTTCTTTATTTCAAGATAATGTTAAAGGGCTTTAATTTCAAATGCTGCTTTTTTGTGCCACCCTAACTTTATACCACTTTTTAAAAACTGCATTTTAAGTTTTGGGGTACACGTGACGAACATGCAAGATTGTTGCATAGGGACACACGTGGCAGTGTGATTTGCTGCCTTCCTCCCCGTCACCTATATCTGGCATTTCTCCCCATGCTCTCTCTCCCCAACTCCCACCCCCCACTGTCCCTCCCCTATTTCCCCCCAACAGACCCCAGTGTGTGACGCTCCCCTCCCTGTATCCATGTGTTCTCATTGTTCAACACCCGCCTATGAGTGAGAACATGCAGGATTTGATTGTCTGTTCTTGTGTCAGTTTGCTGAGAATGATGGTTTCCAGGTTCATCCATGTCCCTGCAAAGGACATGAACTCATCCTTTTTGATGCCTGCATAGTATTCCATGGTGTGAGTTAAGGGGTATCTCTTTATGGTTTTAATTATGACTCATGATGTTAAGCATCTCTCAAGTGCTTGCTGGTGAAGGGTGTATTAAAAAGCTTTGTTCTTTGGGAGGCCGAGGCGGGTGGATCACGAGGTCGAGAGATCGAGACCATCCTGGTCAACATGGTGAAACCCCGTCTCTACTAATAATACAAAAAATTAGCTGGGCATGGTGGCACCTGCCTGTAATCCCAGCTACTCAGGAGGCTGAGGCAGGAGAATTGCCTGAACCCAGGAGGCGGAGGTTGCAGTGAGCCGAGATCGCGCCATTGCACTCCAGCCTGGGTAACAAGAGCGAAACTCCGTCTCAAAAAAAAAAAAAAAAAAAAAAAAAAAAAAAAGCTTTGTTAGTTTTTAGATTGGATTGTCTTTGTTGTTGAGTTGTAAAAGTTATTTATATATTCTGGATTGCAGACACTTATGAAGTATCTACTGTGCAGATTTTGTCTTCCATTCTGTGGGTTATTGGAATATAAAAAGAGTTTCTGTGTGGTCTCTGCCCCAGTGTTCTGAGGCAGAGCGCTAAGCCTTTGGAGTATATGAAGTGATGTGTCTTTGTGTGCTAATGAGATGGCTGATGGCTGGGCGCCCCTGGACAGCCTCAGTGGGGCTGGTTGCCAAAGAAACCGACCTTGCCATTAGGGGATTTGAAATTTCAGCCTCCCTCCCATCTCTGTGAAGATTAGAGGTGCTGATGGCTGTTGAATACCTAAAAGTCCTGTTGGGAACATGGTAACACAGTGGTCTGCAAGCTTTTTGACACTAGGGACTCGTTTTCTGGAAGACAGTTTTTCTACGGCCCGGGGTGGGGTGCATGGATTTGGGATGATTCAAACACATTACGTTAACTGTACATTTATTATTATTACACTGTAATATGTAATGAAATAATCATTTCAGATTGTCTTCTTGCAACTGGATGGTCCCAACTGGGGGTAATGGGAGACAGTGACAGATCATCAGACGTGAGATTCTCATAAGGAGCATGCAGCCCAGATCCCTCGCATGCGCAGTTCACAATAGGGTTCGTGCTTCTATGGGAATCTGTCATGGCAACATTTTGGTCAAGCTAGAAAAAAGCATCATTGCAAGCTGGGCACGGTGACTCATGCTTGTCATCCCAACACTTTGGGAGGCCAAGGTGGGTGGGTCACTTGAAGTCAGGAGTTCGAGATCAGCCTGGCCAACATGGTGAAACCCTGTCTCTACTGAAATGCAAGTATTAGTCAGGTGTGATAGCATGTAGTCCCAGCTACTCAGGAGGCTGAGGCAGGAGAATCCCTTGAACCCAGGAGGTGAAGGTTTCAGTGAGTGGCGATTGCAGCATTGCACTCCAGTCTGGGCAACGAGAACAAAACTCTATCTCAGGAAAAAAAGGCAAGCATTGCCAAATGTGAAATGGTGTTCCATTTCCCTTGGGCTGTATTTGCATAAATGTCTTATTGGTATGTGTTTCAAAATAATAGAAAACTCCCATAACTCTGATGTGACTTAGTGTATGTTATTAATAAATAGTAATAATTGTTATGTCAAATTGTTGTATGCAGCAGAAGTAACCAAAACATCCCTGTCAATTGTGGCTGTCATAATGGCTGTCCTAACATGCCTTGGTCACCCACAGACATTTGTTGTCTTGTTTTTTTTTTTTGTTTGTTTGTTTTTTGAGATGGAGTTTCACTCTTGTTACCCAGGCTAGAGTGCAATGGCGCGATCTCGGCTCACTGCAACCTCCGCCTCCTGGGTTCAGGCAATTCTCCTGCCTCAGCCTCCCGAGTAGCTGGGATTACAGGCACGCGCCACCATGCCCAGCTAATTTTTTGTATTTTAAGTAGAGACAGGGTTTCACCATGTTGACCAGGATGTTCTCGATCTCTCGACCTCGTGATCCACCCGCCTCGGCCTCCCAAAGTGCTGGGATTACGAGCTTGAGCCACTGCACCCGGCCTGTTGTCTTGTTTTAATCCTCTTTGAAAGGTGATTTATAATCAGCTGTAGGACATTGACAGGTACTCTTAAATGCAGGTTTCTGATAACTTTGGAAATTTTTTCATTAGCATAAAGAAAAAACTTTCGGGACTCTCATGGAGAGCTGACATGTTCATGAATATCAAGCAGGACAGGAGATAACTGCATGGAGTGAACTAATATAAGATTGAAGTCATCTTTTGGACTTTACTTAAAATATTACTGGTCCTTTGTTTGGTTTTTCAGAGTTCAGGAAATTTATTTTCAGCTACTTACACCTTTTAGCAATCGAGTAAAAAATACTCCAATTGAGTAAACAAAATGAGGGGCATATTTGTTTCTCTCTACCTGTTTTCTCCAAAATTGGGAATGGGTTTGTGAGTATTCTTCACTTAGGACAATATAATTTGCATAAGTGGAAAAGAATGTTTCCTTCTGCAATGGGACAAATGGGACACAATTGGAGAAATTAGTCGTTTTGGCAAGGCTTTGACTGGAATGGCATGCATTCCCCTAGGGAATCAAACATGATGTATAGAGTCAATAAAAGCCCTTTGGGAAAACTAGCTTCCTACCTTGTCTACACCTTCCCTGAACAGGGTCCCTAACCTGTGGTAAGTCAATAATGTCACCTCCTGACAGGCTTATTAAGACCCAAGTTATCCTGCGACCTCAAAAGAGACATTTATGCAACTCATATAGTTATTTGACGGGAGAGAACCATAGCCAGGCTCAGCTTTGCAAAGTCTTTTCTGAGATTCACTTTATGAAACAAAGTTTTATGAAACCTGATTTTTAAAACCTATGTAAAAAGAATTGTTCTTGCTACACTTTATACAAATAATCAGGGCAAGTATAATAGAGACACTTGGTCACACCGTAATTTCTCTTTAGTAAAAATGGGAGACTGGAGAGAGAAAAAAATTATATTTTAAGAACGATGGGTGAGGCCGGGTTTGGTGGCTCACGCCTGTAGTCGCAGCACTTTGGGAGGCTGAGGCGGGTGGATCATGAGGTCAAGAGATCGAGACCATCCTGGTCAACATGGTGAAACCCCGTCTCTACTAAAAATACAAAAAATTAGCTGGGCATGGTGGCGCGTGCCTGTAATCCCAGCTACTCAGGAGGCTGAGGCAGGAGAATAGCCTGAACCCAGGAGGCGGAGGTTGCGGTGAGCCGAGGTCGCGCCATTGCACTCCAGCCTGGGTCATAAGAGCAAAACTCCGTCTCAAAAAAAAAAAAAAAAAAAAAAAAGAAAAGAAAAGAAAAAAAAGATCTACGGGCCGAGAGCAGTGGTTTATGCCTGTAGTCCTAGTACTCTGGGAGCCCAAGGCAGGCGGATCATGAGGTCAGGAGATCGAGATCACTCTGCCCAACAGGGGAAACCCCATTTGTACACTAAAAATACAAAAAAAATTAGCTGGGTATGGTGATGTACATGGTGGCATACGCCTGTAGTCCCAGCTACTCAGGTGGCTGAGGCAGGAAAGCCCCTTGAACCCAGGAGGTGGAAATTTCAGTGAGCCGAGATTGGGTGATGGTGTGAGGCTTTGTCTCAAAAAAAAAAAAAAAAAAAAAAAAAAGAGATCCAGGTCCAACCACTAAGGTGGGGCTGGTGGTTGGCCTCTGTCTTCAGGAAACCTGGAACCCCCATGTAACAGAGCAGGACCCAGGCCGGGGTGAGGAAGCCATCAGGGTCACCAGGTCAGTGGATCAGAGCTGGAAACACAGAGCAGGTGGGAGCCCTGGACTCTCCCAGTGAGGGCTGAGAAGCTGGGGTAGGAGCATATTCCATGGGCAAATGCACACAAGGGGTCCCTGGGCCCTTTCCCCTGCCCAGTGACTGCCCAGTTCCTAAGGAACTTCTGAGGCCTGAGACCCAGGGACACATCACCTGATCATCACCCCGACACCTTTCTGCCAAGATGAGAGAATGCCCAGTGCAGGCAGGTGGTCTGGGATTGGGGTCTGGGGTGGGGTGTGTGTTCCTAACTAGCAGGTGCCCTTACATAAAGCTGCCTGAGCTGGTTGCACCATCACTTGTTAGTCTGCCTATGTGTGGCCTAGATTCAAAGGTCCAGTTGTCCATTCTGGCCCCACCATTCCCCGGCTCCTCTGCCAGGCCCAGTTGTGTATAAGGAGTTTCAATCACTTTGCCTTTAGATTCTGAATACGAAGCTTTACTGTGACTAGATTTTATCTGCAAAAACATTTTCTTCGTTTTCAGTGAGATTTGACTTAGTAATTTTGGGTAAAACCCAATTGATTAATTTTTTTTTTTTTTTTTTTTTTTTGAGACAGAGTTTCGCTCTTGTTACCCAGGCTGGAGTGCAATGGTGCGATCTCGGCTCACCGCAACCTCTGCCTCCTGGGTTCAGGCAATTCCCCTGCCTCAGCCTCCTGAGTAGCTGGGATTACAGGCATGCGCCACCATGCCCAGCTAATTTTTTGTATTTTGAGTAGAGACGGGGTTTCACCATGTTGACCAGGATGGTCTCGATCTCTTGACCTCGTGATCCACCCGCCTCAGCCTCCCAAAGTGCTGGGATTACAGGCTTGAGCCACCGCGCCCGGCTCCAATTGATTAATTTTAAAAATTGAGAAATTTTTATTTTTTGATAATGATTGTCTATAAGTGCCCACAAAACTTGGCAAATAGGTTTGTCATGTTACACTATTTTTTTTTTTTTGAGGCGGAGTTTCGCTCTTGTTACCCAGGCTGGAGTGCAATGGCGCGATCTCTGCTCACCGCAACCTCCGCCTCCTGGGTTCAGGCAATTCTCCTGCCTCAGCCTCCTGAGTAGCTGGGATTACAGGCACGTGCCACCATGTCCAGCTAATTTTTTGTATTTTTCGTAGAGACGGGGTTTCACCATGTTGACCAGGATGGTCTCGATCTCTTGACCTCGTGATCCACCCACCTCGGCCTCCCAAAGTGTTGGGATTACAGGCGTGAGCCACCGCACCCGGCCATCATGTTACACTATTAGTATAGGCTTGCTGAATTTGAATTTTTGTAAGAGGCACTATTCTTCTTATGGGATTTAATGCATGCACGTTTGTTTGTTTGTTTGTTTGTTTGTTTTTTGAGATGGAGTTTCGCTCTTGTTACCCAGGCTGCAGTGCAATGGCGCGATCTCGGCTCACCGCAACGTCCGCCTCCTGGGTTCAGGCAATTCTCCTGTCTCAGCCTCCTGAGTAGCTGGGATTACAGGCACGCGCCACCATGCCCAGCTAATTTTTTGTATTTTTAGTAGAGACAGGGTTTCACCATGTTGACCAGGATGGTCTTGATCTCTGGACCTCGTGATCCACCCGCCTCGGCCTCCCAAAGTGCTGGGATGACAGGCTTGAGCCACCGCGCCCGGCCTAAATCCATGCACTTTTACAACTTGAGACCTCCCCATTCCAATCAAAGTTGCAATTCAGTCCAAATACAGAGTAAGAGTGTGAGTGCTATTGTGAAGTAAAAAAAGCCACTCCACTAAGTCCTGATTTAGAATAATAACTCCTAAGAGATTATTACTAAGAGAGTGTAAGGCAGTGTTGAATAGGGAAAATTAGTAATGTTAAAGGCTTGTTATGATTAATTTTACCTACTTGAGCCTTATGAATTTTTTTCTTCAATTACTTGCAATTCCATTTTAGCTTTCTAAGTTAACTCTTGAGGACTATGCAGACTGGAATCTTCTCAAAGAATAGAAAACAAATTACTCAGAGCATAAGTTGGAATGGCTAAAGTAGGTCTTATCTAATTGATATTTCCAAGTAACTTCTGGAAGTTATTTAGAGTTTTTAAATTATCTCTTCTGATGGACAACTTTTGAGGTGGTAT
Organism: Saimiri boliviensis; assembly: GCF_048565385.1. Taxonomy (NCBI): domain Eukaryota; kingdom Metazoa; phylum Chordata; class Mammalia; order Primates; family Cebidae; genus Saimiri; species Saimiri boliviensis. The sequence goes on along the minus strand of NC_133460.1, from coordinate 79,103 downwards.
AGTGGTATTTTTTTTACCAACGTGCCCAAATAAATATAAGGAGTTGTAGTTTCAATTTTATCTGGAACTAGTATTAACCCAGTACATTGAATGAATTTCTTTTTCTTTTCCTTCTTTCTATTTTTTTTTTTTTGAGGCGGAGTTTTGCTCTTGTTACCCAGGCTGGAGTGCGATGGCGCGATCTCGGCTCACCGCAACCTCCACCTCCTGGGTTCAGGCAATTCTCCTGCCTCAGCCTCCTGAGTAGCTGGGATTAAAGGCACGCGCCACCATGCCCAGCTGATTTTTTTGTATTTTTAGTAGAGACGGGGTTTCACCATGTTGACCAGGATGGTCTCGATCTCTTGACCTCGTGATCCACCCGCCTCGGCCTCCCAAAGTGCTGGAATTACAGGCTTGAGCCACCGCGCCCGGCCTTAACTTCTAGAGATTCTTTTAGACCCTGTAAATTTTTTTCTATTCGCATTCCAGGCACATAGCCCATGGCTTCCATTATTTGTTGATTTTGGGAGCTATAGGATTGTTCAGGTCTTAAGACTTCGGTTCCCCACTGCTGTAATAAGTTTCTTCCCCACAAGTTAATAGGAATCTGAATTACAATAGACTGAATGGGTCCAGGCTGTCCTTCTGGCCCTTTGCATGGTAAGATAAGACTGCTTTGATAAACTTCTGAGGCCCGCCCCACTCTGACTATATTAGAGTGAGCGTTTTATACAGGCCAAGAAAAGGGTCAGTGCTGAACAGAAATAATTGAGACATTTGTGCTAGTATTAACTAAACCTTTAAAATTTTTTTCTATGAATAGTGACTTTACATGCTGGGTGTTTATTTGTAATTTGATATATCCAGTATGCAGCTTTGCCCTGCTTATTTGTACTTCCAAATCCTCCAATTCTTTCATCTTTGCTTTGACCTAATTTGATGTAAGGTAAAAGTAAGATTTGTGCTATGCGTTTTTTAGGTTTAGCACTGCAAGGATTGGAAAATGACATACAATTTGCATTTCCCCTGTAAAATTACTATTAATAGCTTCTGTATGAAATTTTATCCCTTTAGTATTAAGGCTAGGTTTTCCTAAAAGCAAAACCACTGTTTCTGTAGGTAAGGGCTTACAAACTCCTGCTGGAATTTTTTCGTGGAGGCTCCCCAGGTAAAATATTTACTTTCTGAGTGCTACACAAATTTGCTGCCTTTATTGGTGGCAGGGGACAAACATTGTACAGAGATGAGAGAGTAACTTGAGCAGGATAGGCCCCAGTTGGAATCGGGTTCCCTTCCTTATTAAATTTTGAATGACATTGATTAGCCCAATTATTTTTCTTTATTTTTTTACACTTAGGGCAAATGCCTGGTTTAGTATTTTTTGTTGTTACCCTCAGCTGAGGTCCTGTTCTTAGATTTTGTCTGCAGTCCTTTAGGTGTGTTCCTTTTTTCCAGAATGGCAACAAGCTCCAGGAAATGCAGCAGTCCCGTTGTTTACCCTCAATCCTGCCATAGTTTGCACTAATAATGTAGCCTTATGTAAATTTCCTCCATTGCCATCATGAGCCTTAATATAGTCCATTAAATGAGCTATCCCTTTAAAAGGCTGCTTAGCAACATGACACTTTGTATTAGCATTATTGATTGCTTGTTTAAGTTTCTTTAGAAATTTAAATGGCATTTAAATGGAAAAGGCTTCAATGTTACCTAAAACTGTCCCTGCTCATTTTGGGGGTGCATTATAACTGGAGACTGCTATCCCTCTAAATTTTCGTCTTTACCAGCCTGCTGAATCCCAGCCTGAATAGACAATTACTGCTGTGGAAGGCCGGTATAGAGCCACTGGAGCAGCAAGCTTTGCTTTTTGAACAACGTTTAAGTTTTCCAACAGGGAAGTATCAGGTAGGTTTGGCCATTTTACTTTTTGTGAATGGGCTTAACAGTTTTACTTTTTAACTTAACTGATATTACTTCCATTTGGTTTAAAGCTTTTCTTTAAAGGGTGTAGTTTTACATGCTTAGCTTCTACTTGCTTTTTAACTAATTCATGGGCTAGATGTAATTTCTTCCCCTTTAGAGGCTACTGCTTTACTTAAATCAGATTTTAAAAGAGTTATCTCAGAGATAACAAAGAAATTATTATTAGAATTTAAATGTTACTTAAACCTTAGCAGAAATTACAATTTTGGATGTTACTTGTTTACAAAGAACACACAAAATTTTGCTGTGGAACACCTGCGGAGAGCAGCACGCAGCTATTTGGACCTGGCCCCACATGGCTGCTGCTTGCTGTGTTCTGCTTGTGTTCTGCTTGTGGTACTCACTACCGAGCCTGGGCCACAGTTGTGGCCTTGGGCTGAGTCTGTTCGCTTGAACCCTGCTTTGACCTTTCTTTGCTGCTGAGCTGTTTCCATTTTCTTCTTTTTCTTCCCCGCCCCCCCACCCCTGTAATGCTATTAAGGTTAGATATACCTGTAATGCTATTAAGGTTAGAAATGTAGCATATGAAAGGTTAGAAATATAGGTTAGCATATTAAGGTTAGAAATATAGCATATGAAAATCTGTTGATTCTTAAAAATGTATTTTAAATTTCTGGGCTTAAATGTGTAACAACATAAACATTTGACTAATTCTGCTGCCATAATTAATATGGAAGCTTCGGTTTAATACGGTTACACAGATCTGAAAAAACAATTGCTCTAAAGCTAACAATGACAATGAGAAAATTATCAGAATAATTACCGTCGCGTTAATATCTGCACACAAAATGTTTAGAATAGTAAGCTAGGATTCGAACCTAGGCAATTTGGTTTCGGAGAGAAAAAGTGTTCTGTTCCCAGTGAGTTCATAGTCAAATAGGTGCTGGGAGAGGAGGAAAACAAAAATGGAGTCACACAGATGAATGCATGCTGTAATTCTGGACAATTTTAGGAAGGAGTGGTATATGCTACTAAAAAAGCCTGAGGTTGCAAGATTTGATTTATCTAGAGGAAGATGAAGGCTTGGCTGTTGCCTGACTTGTGAAGAATGCATAGGCCTTTTTAACTAGATAAAGCTGTAGGGTGGGGGCCTGGAAGAGCTTTCCAAGCAGAGGACTGAGCTTCTGCAAATGGCCTGTGGCAGTCTGTTTGCTTAGCCTGTATGAACAGAGGGAAAGAAGGCTATCCTGGCCAGATGACAGGAAGTAAAGGGAGCTGAGTCCTGAATAAGGTGGGAAAAGGTGGAAGCCAGACCAAGGTGTGAACGTTTTGTACTGTATTTACATAAGAGCTCTGGGCAATATGTTAAGCTCTGAGTGACTTGATATGATTGATGTTCCAAATGATAAGTCTGGCTCTAATGGAGAAAACAAGTTGGAGTAAGGCAAGAGTAGAAGCCGGTGACCTGGTGTGAGAATGAGATAGTGGAGTAGACTGAGGTTTGTTTTTAGGCTCTTAGGTGACAGGTGTGATGAGGGGTAATGGAGGTAAGTAGAGAGATTTCACACGTATTTAGGAGGTAAAAGTTTTAAAAATGATGCTGCATTGAATGTTGGTATGAGAAGGCAGGAGATTGAAAGGCCCCAATGTGTCTATATATTCTTTATCTTCTCCAGCCTCTGGGATTGATTATAATGTCTTTGGAGTCTTGTGAAATCCTGCTTCTTAATCTAAGCTCTCAATTCTCCTTATTTCTGTGGAGATCCTGACTCAGGAGGTTTTGCTTGAGGCTCTGCAGAGCCATTTGTCTTGTTTTGGTTTTTTGAGGTATCTTGTTTGAACATTCTTAGGTTCAAGCACATTTGGGAAATGCTGATATAGCCAGTGCCTAAGATAGTCAGTGATTCTCAATATTGGCTACACATTAGAATTGCCAGGGATGCTTTTAAAAATATGTATGCCAGGGCCCTACCTGAAACAATTAATTCAGAATCTGTGAGTTGAGCCTGGATGTTGGTATTTTAACAGGTGATTGGGATATGCAGCCAGTATGAACCTCTGAGTTAAATTATAATTCTAGAAAGCATGTGGAAAATAACCTGGGATAATATGAAGATAGAAGCATGCCAGGCATATGGTAAAAACGATTTGCAAAGCACAACATGGACAAATTACTCAAAATAAAATCAATCAAGTAGTAAAGGTACTGAATTACGCTGTATCCACTGGGATATTTTCGACCTTTTCCAAATGACTATATAAAATTATTCTTCCATCTTCCAGCAGGAATTATTAAATAGTGTATATAGTACTTGATATACTTCTCTAAATTGGACATAAAGCAAATGTATTCAATTGAGAGAAACTCTTCATGAAAGGAATCAAAGTATTAAAATGAAGGTAAAGTAACTTTGGCCATTTAGCATGATCTGAGGTTATTTATAAAATAAACCAGGCAGAACTATCCTATCTGTACTCATAAGTTTTGTATTTTTACTTCTCAGTAAATTTTATATTAAAAGACATTAATACTTTCTGTTTGTTATTGGATACTTATGTCCATTGTTGAGAAAGCTTTGCATTTAAAGCAAAACATAAATAAAAATATAACTACAAAAATGACTTCCATAATAATTAAGTTAAAAAATTAGAATGGCAGAGACCTAAAGGTCATAGAATATAATGTTTTGACATAATTATAAACTTGTGAACCCCTTGCAACAAAAATAATGAACATATCCTTCAGCTCCCAGAGTTTACTCATGTATCTCTGCAATCCTTTGCTCCCACATTTCCTCATTCCCCATTCTTCATACATACAGAATATACTCCTTTTTTGTCCTGTTTTTTGTTTCATCCAGGAAAAACTATTTGGAGATTCATCCATGTTGTTGCTTATACTAAAAATTCATTTCTTGTTATTGCTAAGTAGTAGTCCATTGCATATAATCACCTCAGATTTTCTATATTTCTTGATGGATGTTCAAAGCATTCCTAGTTTTGGGCTATTACAAATAAAACTGCTATGAACATCCATATACAACATTATAAGGTTAAAGGAGAGCAGTTTCAGAAAGAATATTTTCTTTCAGAACTTTTGAGCGGAATGGCTGAATCAAATGGTAAGGGTATGTTTGACTATTTAAGAAAATGCCGGCCGGGCGCGGTGGCTCAAGCCTGTAATCCCAGCACTTTGGGAGGCCGAGGCGGGTGGATCACGAGGTCCAGAGATCAAGACCATCCTGGTCAACATGGTGAAATCCCGCCTCTACTGAAAATACAAAAAAATTAGCTGGGCATGGTGGCGCGTGCCTGTAATCCCAGCTACTCAGGAGGCTGAGGCAGGAGAATTGCCTGAACCCAGGAGGCGGAGGTTGCGGTGAGCCGAGATTGCGCCATTGCACTCCAGCCTGGGTAACAAGAGCAAAACTCTGCCTCAAAACAAACAAACAAACAAACAAACAAACAAACAAACAAACAAACAAACAAAACAAAACAAAAAAGAAAATGCCAAAATATTTCATGAAGCAGCTGTATCATTGCACATTCCCACCAATGTTTTCTCCATAGACAAACCCGCCAAAGGCCTGGATGGATAAACCTGTCTGGAAATATTTCAGAATTCACGTGAGGGAGGGAGACTGGATGTGGTACTCTCAGTAAACCCTGTTTCTAGCATGGCACCTCACTTCAGCTTTTACTGTGCCTTCACAACCTGGATTCTGACACTCTTTGACCCAGTTTCTACAGAGAATAAATTAATTATCTCCTGAGACATAAAAAAGAGGAAATTACTCGGTTGCATGAAGTCAGAGAAGGAGACACAGAATCCATTTGTCCTTTTACAGACTTCTAGGCAATGCTTCATTTTCAGTGTCATGATCCCTAAGCCCCTATAACTTCAGAAATACCTGGCATCTCCGATGTCTAAAATTTTCCAGGATTCTAAAAGATGAGTTAGCTTAGTTCTCATTAGAATCTTGCTTAGCTTCCACTTAGGCAACACCTTTCTCCTTTCTGTAAAGTCAGCTATCACCTAGCAATTTTTCCTCTTCCAAAAGTTGGTTAACATCTCTTGCTCTGTCACTTAATATGGTATTATATTTCTCTTATTGCTTAGCTGACACTTCAGCCATGTTTGGAGAGGGAGCAGACATAGACAACTGTATTGTTACATCTATGCAAAGTAAAACAGCGAAAACCTTTCATGCATGTTGGTTATTAGACTTGGCTACTCCAAGTCTCCTGCCCCTTCCAAGATCTCTGAATGTCTCCCATGACTTAGCAACGGATGAGGTAATGTCTTGTGTAATAGGGGGGCTTCTAGGCCCCCTATTACACAATAGGAAGTGCTCTAGCACTTCCCTCTGTTTATTCTGATTGGGTGGCATGTGTTCTGATTGACCTGTAAGTTTCTTGACTAGTTGGCATCTGGTTCTGATTGATCCTGTCCATGATATATTCTGCTAAATAATTTTGATATCACTCTTTTTTTTTTTTTTGAGACGGAGTTTCGCTCTTGTTAACCCAGGCTGGAGAGCAATGGCACGATCTCGGCTCACCGCAACCTCCGCCTCCTGGGTTCAGGCAATTCTCCTGCCTCAGCCTCCTGAGTAGCTGGGATTACAGGCACGCGCCACCATGCCCAGCTAATTTTTTGTATTTTTAGTAGAGACGGGGTTTCACTATGTTGACCAGGCTGGTCTCGATCTCTTGACCTCGTGATCCACCCGCCTCGGCCTCCCAAAGTGCTGGGATGACAGGCTTGAGCCACCGCGCCCGGCCCTTGATATCACTCTTGAATAAAGGAACTCTAACCCATATCATCTGAGGAGGAATTCAATGAAATGAAGTATGAGATTAAGAGAGCAGAGTTAGGAAGGATATTTTAATTATTTTAAAGTACAGTAGGACTTAGTGACATGTTCAAAATAAACCATAGATTTCGATCTAGGGCAGAATTAATTTCAGTATGAACATGAACCTTCTAAAGGTTAAACCTTATCAAAGTTCAAATGAGCAGTTTTATTTTTTCCCTAACCTTGGGAAGAATAATGTAGCTACAATTATATCTATCTGTAGTATGTTATATACAACATAATACCTGATTTTAAAATATAACATATATTCTATGTTTAGACTATAAAAGCAATGCAGCCTTTTACAGCAGCACCTGCTGAAAAACTTAGCATAGGAAAGTCTGCATGAGAGGCTAAGCATGGTGGCTTATGCCTGTAATCCCAGCACTTTGGGAAGCTGAGGTGGGTAGATTACTTTAGCCCATGATTTCGAGTGGGCAACATGGTAAATCCCCGCCTCTGGTAAAATACAAAATAATAATAATAATAATTAATAACAGGTAGCTGAGCGTGGCAGCCTGAACCTGTAATCAGAGCTACTCAGGAGGCTGAGGTACAAGAATTGCTTGAGCCTGGGAGGTGGAGGTTGCAGGGAGCTGAGATCATGCCACTGCACTCCAGCCTGGGCGACAGAGTGAGACTGTCTCTCAAACAACAACAACAACCAAAAAAAAAAGAAAGAAAGAAAGAAAGAAAGAAAAAAAAGTAGGAATAAGAAAACAGAAAACTCTCATTTTACAACTGAGAAATGATGATGATATATTATTTCCATGTAATTAGTTTTTTTTAGTAAAATAAATAAATTTGTCCTTTGAGGTTTTCCTACCTTATGTATTTGACATTTGAGACCTTATTTAAAATATCTACATTATAATGATTTTCGATCACAGGAGGCAGTCCATTCTTTTATCCAAAAAAATTCTGGACATCCCTAAAATGTATGTATACAATATGCATAACATGTACTGCAAATGGACCCATTGGCTGTGTTTGGGGCTTTTTTTGTTGCATTGTTTTCTGCTTTTGTTTTAAATCTGTGGAATTCTTAGAGTACTTCAGTAAATCCAGTGGTTTCTCTGGGTCATACTCTTCCTCCATCAGTTTACTTACAGGATGATTATAAACCCCTCATTTAATTTCCCTGAAATATATTTCAGGCGAGGCTATGCTGTGTCATAGAACTTGAGTCAATGCAGATACATAGAGCATGATAGAGGAAGTATATTGCACTGCTATTAGAAATAGTTTCTCTTAGCGTGTAGATACTAAACAAACGAGAGTTCATGCCTTCCTCCTGGTAGGTTGCTGCTCAGTCAGGGACATCTCAGCTCCATCAGAAAGTAACTTCTGCCATCTGGTACCACGTATACCAGGAGACAATCTTCCTGGATGCCAGAAAGAATACAGGTCCCCTCCCCTGTGGTCCAAGGAAGTCGTGCTTATTTAATGATCTTGTATGTTTGACAGTGATAGTAGCCATTCCTTCATAAAAACCGCATACCCCACCTATGATGATGTGGTTAGGCTTTCCTGACCCAAGAAACACATTCACAATAGTTGCTGTACATTTCTAAAAGATAAAACTATTTAGTCTTAACTTCATATGTCATACCAACATATGACTAAACATATGTTCATACTATGTTTAGTTTGGACTGAATATATTTATGTGAGGATGGGGGAAAGAGGATCTAACTTTACAAAGCCAAGTGATCCTAAAAGTAAATATACTCAATTTACATTCAGATACAGGATTTATAATATTTCAATCTGCAGCTTCTCACTGAAAATTGTTGAGATTCCACAGTTTTTCAAAGTCAAGAGGTGTATACTTACTTGCTTTGTATTTGTGTAACTAAAGAATCTAGTCCTGTGAGTTTTTTTTCCCTAAAACAGTCTGTTACAGATGTAAATTAAAGTTGTTTCCAAGGAAGAGAAAGCTGCTAGAAATGTGTTATTTTTTCCTTTAAAAAAAAAATCTTTATTGAGTTATAAGTTATATGTCATGCAATTAATTCATTTAAAGCATACAGTAATACCTTATAGTATATTAATAGATGTGTACAACTATCACTACAGTCAACTGTAGTTTCCATAATCTGAAAAAAGTTTCCATGTCCTTTATTTTTTATTTATTTTATTTATTTTATTTTTTATTTTTTTGAGACGGAGTTTCGCCCTTGTTACCCAGGCTGGAGTGCAATGGCGTGATCTCGGCTCACCGCAACCTCCGCCTCCTGGGTTCAGGCAATTCTGCTGCCTCAGCCTCCTGAGTAGCTGGGATTACAGGCACGGGCCACCATGCCCAGCTAATTTTTTGTATTTTTAGTAGAGACGGGGTTTCACCATGTTGACCAGGATGGTCTCGATCTCTTGACCTCGTGATCCACCCGTCTCAGCCTCCCAAAGTGCTGGGATTACAGGCTTGAGCCACCGCGCCCGGCCCCATGCCGTTTATTTATACACTCCCATTGCCCAATGCCTCCATCTCTAAGCAGTCCCTGATATATTCTCTGTCTCTGTAGAATTGCCTATGCTAAACATTTCAGTAAAAATATTGTTTAGTGATGTATATTAGTTCATTCTCACATCTTTATAAAGAACTGCCCATGGCTGGGTCATTTATAAAGGAAAGATTTAATTGACTCACAGTTCTGCATGGTTGGGGCAGGGGGGCCTCAGGAAACTTAGAATCATGGTTGAAGGGGAAGCAAACATGTGCTTCTTCACATGATAGCAGGAAAAAGACTTGTCAAGCAAAAGGTGGAAAAGCTCCTTATAAAACCTTCAGATCTCATGAGAATTCACTCACTATCACTAGAACAGCATGAGGGTAACCACCCCCATGATTGAATTACCTCCCACCAGATCCCTCCCACCACAGAGACGGATTATAAGAACTACAATTTAAAATGAGATTTGGGTGGGGACACAGCCAAACCATATCACAATGTAAGGTCTACTTGAGTGACTCCTTTCACTTGGCATTATGTTTTCAAGGTTAAATAATTGTGTGGTGTGTATCACTACTTTTTTATGGCTGATAACCATTGTATGGCTACCACATTTTAAAATTCATCAAGGTGACATGTGGATTGTTTCTACCTTTTGACTACTGTTAGCAATGTTGCTATATAAATGTATGTAAAAATATTTGTGTGATCAGATTTTTATTCTTTTGGGTACATAGGAGTGAAATTTCTGGGTCATATGTAAGTGATAGCATAAATTTCATTTTTCTTACAAGTAAAATTATGATATGTACTTTGGTGCCAATTTTATACATATGGATATATACACACATGTATCTCACATGAGATATATGCTATTTATAGTTAAAGAGAAAAGAGAGAAAAGGATAGAGATAAAAAGCACTGATAAGCCTACCATTTTGTGAAATACACTTTTGGCTCTTTGGTGTACATATCAATAATACATCCAAGTTTCTGTCATAATGTAGATAGTTTTAGATGCTTCCTTTGATGCTCAACATGATCGTGGACATTGGATTCATTATTACATCATACAAGTGTATCATAACTTATTTAACCAATTTCCTACTACTGGACATTGTGGTCATTTAAAAACCTGGTATTATTTTAATATATAGAGTTGCTGTATACATTTTGGTCCTTGGAATAAATTCCCAAGAGTGCGATTGGTGGATCAAAGATTAACATATTGCTACATGTTGCCCATTTGAATCACGTAATTTTAAGGTCTTGTACAATGAGTTTTTTTAAAACTTGAATGATAAAACATATGAAAGGGCACTATCTAAACCAGGGTAGTCCTCATTTAATTATTTGAGCAATTCTAGTTGTGAGGAGAGAGTGGTACTGTGATAGAAATTTTAAAAAAAGAAAAGAAAAGAAAAGAAACGGCGTGAAGCACCAAAAAGAAATGCTGACTAATAGGAAGCAAACCGATGTTCAATGCTGATAGTTTGACTCAAAGAATGGTAGAAACTAAATGGCAAGAGAGATGACGTGGAGTTGGCTGTAGTAATCATCTTCTAATCTTGGTTTTCTAACAAAACATCTGTGCTATTTTTAATGTAAGCTACATTTAATTGAGTACATGGGAACACAAAAACATATAGCAACTGTTCTTTAGCAAATGATGGTGGCTCTGTTGGGTTGTCCACAGAGAAAATATGTCTACCCTTTCAGTTTATGGAGAAAATACAGCTACCTTACCCTAATGCACCAAGTTAATTGGAAAGGAAGTCAAACAAAAAGTAACAAAGACTTTATTTATTTGTTTATTTATTTTTGGTGAAGATGTGTGTGAAACAAGAGAAAATTCTCATACAAAAGACAATAATTTAAAGACCAGTAAGCATTGCTTCAAGTCCTTTCTACGAAGTAAAATCTAAAATATGGAGAACGTAGATCTTATATCTATGTTCCAGATCTTAGACCTATGTTATCATAGATCTATGTTCTCCTTAGAACTCAATACTACTGCAATATTTCCTAAAGATCTGAAGAAGTTGGTTCAGCAGAAGGAATATAGCAAAAACATTGAAGTCGGTCAATGTTTTGTTTTGAAAGTGGGTAGCCTTCACAACTTTTATTTGCATTATCTATGTTTGTCTCACATGTGAATGCATATAGTCAATGGCATTTTTATTGCTTACTTTTTCTTAACTCCTATGTTATGAGAACTGAAATTTATTAGACATGGCCTTTCCACACCTTTTGTTAGAAATATAATTTCTGGGCCGGGCGCGGTGGCTCAAGCCTGTAATCCCAGCACTTTGGGAGGCCGAGGCGGGTGGATCACGAGGTCGAGAGATCGAGACCAACCATGGTCAACATGGTGAAACCCCGTCTCTACTAAAAATACAAAAAATTAGCTGGGCATGGTGGTGCGTGCCTATAATCCCAGCTACTCAGGAGGCTGAGGCAGGAGAATTGCCTGAACCCAGGAGGCGGAGGTTGCGGTGAGCCGAGATCGCGCCATTGCACTCCAGCCTGGGTAACAAGAGCGAAACTCCGTCTCAAAAAAAAAAAGAAATATAATTTCTGTGTTTGAAGACGTCTGTGTTGGAGAAGACTTCCCAGAGGCAGGACGGACATCAGTTGGTTTTAAGGATGCATTTGCTTCCCTAGCCTAAAAGTCAAACGATACATGAAGTAAACCAAAGTTCTGCTCTCAGATTTGGAACACAGCACTTCTGAGACTGTTTCTTGGCAGCCTCTATAAATACATATAATCTCACATTATAGTGTGGCATAGCAGGAAATTCTAGAAGGCAGTGGTCAGAGTTAAGAGAAAGAGCCAGATGCAGTGTTATGAACCTGTAGTCCCAGCTACTCAGGAGGCTTGAGGCAGGAGAATGGCTTTAGCCCTGGAAGTTGGAGGCAAGCCTGAGAATTTGAGGAAATCCTTGACAATACAGTGAGATCCTCTCTCTTAAAAAAAAAAAAGAATGAAATGAAACAAGAAGAGGATCTGATGTAGCTGAATATTGAGAAAGTGCAGAATAAAAAGAGCCTGAAAAGAGCCTGCCTATTTTACATAGGCAGGTGACTCGAGGCGTTTTCTGATTGGTCTTCTCCATGCTCCTTGCCCAGCAAGCTCCATGGCATTCACCTGAAAGCCACCATGTCAGTGAGTAGTTATGGGTGAAGGGCATTCTGGGGGTCTTGGGGAACGTGGCTAAAATGGGCCTGTGACCTTCCCCCAATTCATGTCACTTCTCCTAAATCCATTTTCTGTTGTTGGTACCACTAATATTACTTTTTCATTAAGTGTCTATATTCGTAATGTTCCTACCATAAAAATAGGAATGTTTTCTTTAGAAGATCACAGATTCTCAAGGAACAAAACAATGTTAACAGTTCATATTCAAAAGGCAGTTACTGGATGTTTCTTTTCTCAGCTAAATGTAATGTTCACTTATCTTGACTTTTAAGTAGCAAAGAGTAGGGATCCTTAACATAAATCTCAGTATCTAATCTCTAAATTAAAGGTATTTAACCAGATTGTCAATAAAATTAATTTTAGCTGTAAATTCTGATGATCTTGTGTGATTTCCTAAAACAAGCACAGGATTATTCAGGTATTGGACACTGATAAAAAATGTGCACTGGCTTCCAATTGCCCTGGGTTTTAGACTGGAATTTAAATCCATTTGACTGATTTGCCCCAGTCTTCTGTTCTAGCTTGCTTCCTACCATTTCTCAATACAAATATTCCACTGACTCAGTCAGTCTCCCGGTTATACCACAAACATAACTCATTTTCTTCTCTTTCCATCCTGTGTGATTTCTCCTTCCCGTAATGCTCGTTTTCTTATCCAGATACTACAGAGTATTTTTATTCTAGAGCCACATTAATCTTCTTTGCTCTTTGGGAAGACTGGGACCTTGGAGTGAGAGGATCTTTAGTAACTAGCCACTTTGGACCAGTTATTTACAACTTCTGTAGGCTTTAATTTCTTCATTTGAAAAAAGGGGCTCATAAAAGTACCTGGCTCATAAAGGTTTTGTGAGGTTGCTTCGAAGGCACTTAACTTGTTGGCACACAGTAAACATTCTGTGAATGATGATGTTGAGAAAGATGATGAATCTTGGCTTATATAATTGTGTGTTTGGTCTTTGTCAGGATAGACATGCCTTATGTTTTAATTCATATCAGTGTGAAAGATCCAGGAGTCTCACTGTATTGTTAAATTTTTCTTCCTATACACCAGAGTGTGATATTTAAAAAAAAAAAATTCCACATGTCCCCTTCCACCTTTGTGAGAAAAATAAGCTAATCTCTTTGAGAAACAAAGTCTCTCAGTGAAAGAAAGCAGCCAGTTTCAGAACTGCAACTTCTCTGGCTGTCTCCTTAGCTGTGCTTTATTTCTCAGAGTTTTTAGTCCATTCCACTTTCTCTTCACTCCTCCTGGGCTCACAGTAGTAAACTGATGCATACTTTATTAAGATAAAATGAAATAATTATATCATGCTTCTTACCTGCAAGCACATGAATTTTGATGCCTTTCAAGAGGAATGTATTAGATGGGCAGGTGGTTGGTACTCATCCTACTCTGTCTCATTGGGTGACATTTAAATAATCACACTCAATTCTGCAGTAACTAGAGAGGAGCATTTCAAGTGAATTATTGAGTATTTACTTCATACTACAGTTTAATGATTAGGCATACAGATAAATAAGGGAACATTTTCATGACATCCATACTATTGAATGCAGTGAACATCGAGAATGCAACTTGATTTCTAAAAATTTCTACAGTTACCAGTGAACAAAAAGAATGCATCTGAATGGGGAAATTTTCAGTTCTTTTCCAGGTTCAGGTTGTCTGGCAGCCTATTTTTAGAGATGCCTAGGGCACCGAAATAACCGATGATTCATAGGCAAATTCTTCTTTGACTTGGTAATTATGTCCACAAAAACTATTTATAGAGTTAAAAAAATTAACCTGGACTGCTAGAATATTTTCCCTGAAGATCCCTCAGTAGAATGTGGCAGACATTATTATTTTTAGTAATAATTTATGTGGGTTCTATTAATATTCACCATGTTAAAAATTAATACTGAGAAATGCTTAAAACAAGTATACAGTTATCTTGATATAATTTATATTTTAACAGTTTCTATGAAAAATAATTTTATTTCTCAGTAATAATAATGATGAGTAATATTTTTATTGTATAAATGTAAGGTGTACAACATGTGTTCGTGTACGTCTGCACGGCGAAGTGCTTATAACAGTCAAATACGTTAATTACTACATTGTCTTCCATAGTTACCTTTCCTTTTTGCATGTATGTGTGTGTGTGTGTGTGCGGGGGGGGGGGTAAGAGCATCTAAAATTTATTGTTTTAACAAAGCTCCAGTGTATACAATGCAATATCATCAACTACAGTGCTTATGCTGCATGCTGGTTCTCTACCCGTATTCATCCTGTGTAAATAAAAAATTCGTACCCTTTGGCCCACATCTCCCATTTCTCCTGTACCTTTCCCAACTACCATTCCACTCTGCTGTGTTGTGTTTATGATTATGTTTTTAAGTTTCCACATATAAGGGAGTTCATGTAGTATTTGTCTTCCTATATCTGGCTTATTTTACTGAACATAATGTCATCTAGGTTCATCCGTGTTGCTGAAAATGGCAGGATCTCCTTATTTAAGGCCAGATAGTATTCTGTTGTATATGTATACCCTGGTTTCTTTATCCATTCCTTTATCAGTAGACACTTAGGTCGTTTCCTTATCTTGGCTATTGAGAATAATTCTCCAAAAAGCATGGACACACAGATATCCTTATAAGGTGGTGATTTCATTTCCTTTGGGGATATATCCAGAAGAGGAATTACTATGGTAATTCTGCATGAATTACTATATGGTAGTTCTACATTGAATTTCTTTTAGGAAGCTCTGTGAAATTTTCCAAGGTGGCCCCCTAAATCTGCATTCCGACCAACAGTTTACAAGTCTTTCCTTTTCTCTACACCTTCAGCACCACCTATCTCTTGTCTCTTTCATAATAAGCATCCCGGCAGATGTTAGGGGATAAATCAGTGTGGTTTTGATTTGTATTTCCCTGATGACCAGTGATGTTGAGCATCCTTTCATATACTTGGCCATTTTTATGTCTTCTCTGGAGATAAGTCTGTTCATGTCCTTTACCTATTTTTTAATCAGATTATCATATTGTTTTGCTATTGGGTTGTTTGAATTCTTTACATATTTTAGGTATTAACCTTTTAAGAGAGACTATGGTTGGTAAATCTATTCTCCCAGTATTTAAGTTGTCTCTTTAGCCTCTGTACCATTGTTTCATGGTAAAAACAGTGTTGAGACAGGGATAAATCCAACTTGGTCACTATGTGTAATTTCTTTGATGTGTTCTTAAGTTCATTTTGCTGGTGTTTGCTTGATTTTTCCATCTATGTTCATTTTAGATAGTTGTCTTTAGTTTTCTTATTGTGTCTGACTTTGACATAGGAATGATGCTGGCCCCAAAAATGGGTTTGAAAGTATTCCCTCTAGTTCTCAACTTTAGAAAAGTTTAGGCCGGGCGCGGTGGCTCAAGCCTGTAATCCCAGCCCTTTGGGAGGCCGAGGCGGGTGGATCAAGAGGTCAAGAGATCGAGACCATCCTGGCCAACATGGTGAAACCCCGTCTCTACTGAAAATACAAAAATTAGCTGGGTGTGGTGGCGCGTGCCTGTAGTCCTAGCTACTTGGGAGGCTGAGGCGGAAGAATTGCTTGAACCCAGGAGGCGGAGGTTGCAGTGAGCCGAGATTGTGTGTCACTGCACTCCAGCCTGGCGCCTGGCAACAGAGTGAGACTCTGTCTCAAAAAAAAAAAAAGTTTAAGAAGAATTTGAGATGTTCCATGGATATCTAGTTCATTGTGCGTTTTTAACATGAAGGGGTGTTAAATTTTATCAAAGGCTTTTTCCGCATGTATTGAGATAATCATGTGGTTTTTCTCCTTGGTTCTGTTTATGTGGTTTGTTTATCGATTTGCATATGTTGAACCAGCCTTAGATCCCAGGGATGAAGCCAACTTGATCGTAGTGGATAAACTTTTTGATGTGCTGCTGGATTCAGTTTGCCAATATCTTATTGAGGATTTTCACATTGATGTTCATTAGGGATATTGGCCTGAAGTTTTCTATTTTTTTGTCTGTCTGCCACGTATTTGTATCGGATGATGTTGGCATCATAGAATGAGTTAGAAAGAAGTCTCTCCTTTTCAGCTGTTTGGAATAGTTTCAGAAGGAATGGTACAGGCTCTTCTTTGTACCTCTGGTAGAATTGGTCTTTGAATCTGTCTGGTCCTGGGTTTCTTTTTTGGTAGGTAGGCTATTAATTACTCCCTCAATTTCAGAACTTGTTATTGGTCTATTCAAGGATTTGACTTTTTCCCAGTTTATTCTTTTTTTTTTTTTTTGAGACGGAGTTTCGTTCTTGTTACCCAGGCTGGAGTGCAATGGCGCCATTTCGGCTCACCGCAACCTCCACCTCCTGGGTTCAGGCAAGTCTCCTGCCTCAGCCTCCTGAGTAGCTGGGATTACAGGCACGCGCCACCATGCCCAGCTAACTTTTTGCATTTTTAGTAGAGACGGGGTTTCACTATGTTGAACGGGATGGTCTCGATCTCTCGACCTCGTGATCCACCCGCCTCGGCCTCCCAAAGTGCTGGGATGACAGGCTTGAGCCACCGCACCCAGCGTTTCCAGTTTATTCTTGGGAAGATGTATGTGTCCAGGAATTTATCCATTTCTGGTAAATTTTCTAATTTATTGGCATAGAAGTAATATAGTATTCTCTGAGTTTGTATTTCTGTGGGGTCAGTTGTGATATCGCCTTTAATAACTTTTTACTCTGTCTGTTTGATTCTTCTCTCTTTTTTCTTCATTAGTCTAGCTAGGGTTTATCTATTTTGTTATTTTTTTCAAAAAACCAGCTCCTGGATTCATTGATTGTTTTGGAGGGTTTTTTATGTCTCTATCTCCTTCAATTCTTGTCTGATCTTAGTTATTTCTTGTCTTCTGCTAGCTTTTGGATTAGTTTGCTCTTGCCCATCTAGTTCTTTTCGTTGTGATGTTAGGTTGTCAATTTGAGATCTTTCTAACTTTCTTATGTGGGCATTTAGTGCTATAACTTTCCCTCTTAACACTACTGTAGCTGTATCCCAGAGATTCTGGTACGGTGTCTCTTTGTTGTTGTTTTCAAAGAACTTTTACAAGGAGAATAATTGGTTATACTGTATTAGGAGAATAACAGTTTGTAACAATATTACTTGGAATGAACTCCATACTTTCTTTCTTTCTTTTTTTTTTTTTCTTTTGAGACAGAGTTTCGCTCTTGTTACCCAGGCTGGAGTGCAATGGCGTGATCTCGGCTCACCGCAACCTCCGCCTCCTGGGTTCAAGCAATTCTCCTGCCTCAGCCTCCTGAGTAGCTGGGATTACAGGCATGCGCCAGCATGCCCAGCTAATTTTTTGTATTTTTAGTAGAGACGGGGTTTCACCATGTTTACCAGGATGGTCTCCATCTCTCGACCTCGTGATCCACCCGCCGCAGCCTCCCAAAGAGCTGGGATTACAGGCTTGAGCCACCGCGCCCGGCTCATACTTTCTTTTACTATTCAGTGAAGCATTTGTTTGGCCTTATGGCTACACAGGCAGTTTTTCTTTCATAGCTAAGTTAATTTCGTCATTAGGCAATCAAGTGGCACAAAAGTATTAACAACTACAGGAAACCAACATCTGGCAAAGACATTTGAAGATCATGTTCACCCTGAATAAACAGGTGCCTTTAAAAAGAATTCTTCCAACTTTTAACATCAAACAGAAAAGTTGAAAAAGAAGTACCGTAAAGACACATGCGCCCTCTATTTAGATTCACAAATTAACATTTTCTGGGATTGGCTTTGTGTGTGTCTCTGTCTCTTTTCCTCTTCACATACACACTCATTTTCTCTCTCTTACACACGCGTACATATGCATGCACACACTCACATTTTGGGGAGTTCTGAACTGCTTGAAAACAAATTGCAGACATTAAGATTATTTAAAAATACTTAAGGGATTTTTTCCCAAAATTAGCACATTCTTTTATATTACCACTATCACAATTACAAGACATTAGCTACTGATAATTAATATTATGTAGTATACAGTCTAAATGTCTCCACTTGCTCTCAGATATTCTCTATATCAGTCAGGGATCTTATATTGGAATTTTTGTCATGTTTGTTATTTTCATCAGTCTTGAATATTGCTTCCCCTCCACCCTTTTTTCTCATCTTTTACAACCTTGATATTTTTGAAGAGTCCAGATTAATTGTCTCATAGAATGTTTCTCAAACTGGATTTATCTAACTATTCTTCTGGATTAGGCAAAATGTTTAGGCAAGTATTATGTTTCCCATTGCATTGCATCGGGAAGTTTATAATGTCACTTTATCTCAATATTTGTGAAGCTAAGTTTCATCTCTTCGATTTAAATTCCATGCTTAATAAACATTTGATGGGTAATAGAGATATATGAATGTCCTTTTCCTAACAATATGTTAGTATATAGTGTTAGGAGTAATTTCATGCCAGAATCTTATATTACCTTGGTGGTATTTGCAAAACGGTGATTTTAAAATTCAGGCATTTTTCTAGCTCAGGGGCCAGTAGATTTTTCCAGTAAAGAGCCACATTCTAAGTCTTTTAGGCTTTGTGGGCCACATATGGTCTCTGTTACATATTCTATTTCTTCTTTAGCGGTGTAAAATTATTAGCTCATGGACTGCAGGAAAATGGTCTGCAGCAGGATTTGAGCCATGAGTAGTAGTTTGTCAAAGTCCTGTTTGTGTTATAAAGAAGAGCTTTCCTTTTCCTTGTAACACCTGTGTGTGTGTGTGTGTGTGTGTGTGTGTGTGTGTGTGTGTGTCAGAGGGAGAGAATGAGATTGTTTTTTGTTTGTTTATTTTTGAGACGGAGTTTCGCTCTTGTTACCCAGGCTGGAGTGCAATGGCGCGATCTCGGCTCACCGCAACCTCCGCCTCCTGGGTTCAGGCAATTCTCCTGCCTCAGCCTCCTGAGTAGCTGGGATTACAGGCACGTGCCACCATGCCCAGCTAATGTTTTGTATTTTTAGTAGAGGCGGGGTTTCACCATGTTGATCAGGATGGTCTCGATCTCTTGACCTCGTGATCCACCTGCCTCGGCCTCCCAAAGTGCTGGGATTACAGGCTTGAGCCACCGCGCCCGGGAGAATGAGATTCTTTAGTAACTTTATGTGTTTTGTAGAGTTGGTCTGTTTAAACTTTTTAAAAAAATAAATACTCTTGGATTTAACTTTGGTAAATAATATTGTCTTAAGAAAATTTCAATTTCACAATCTGTGCTTTCTGATACAATACCACTAGCTGCATGAGACTATTCAAATTTAAACTAATTATAATGCAGTTATAATTAAAAATTAAGTAAATTAATCAGAAAAATTCAGTTTCTCAGTCACAGGAGCCACATTTAAGTGTACAAGTATTCACTCAACGCACGTAGCTAGTGGCTACATATTCAACAGTGCAGATGTAGGACATTTTTATGATTTAGAAGTTGTATTGGATAGTAATCAATGCAGATTTCAAATATATTTGTATATTTGAAAGTTGTGTAAAATAGTTCCTTATAATTAGAGTTAACTTATAATGTTTTTCTTGCCTTTTTTTTTTGCTTTTATGCTTATTTCCTTTCTTATTAATTTGTCTATTTCTTTTTTTTCAAGGCACCAAACTATTATGTCTACTATTTTTTGGTTTTTGTCTCACATTTTCCTTTCCTTATGCTTTCTTTTGATTTAGTTTATCCGTTATTCTTGAAATTTTAGGTTCAGAGGTACTGTGCAGGTTTATTATATAGGTGTCACTGGGGATTTGTGTACAGATTATTTATTCACCTATGTGGTAGGCACTGTACCTCATAGGTAGTTTGTCAGTCCTGACCCTCCTCCTTCCCTCCATCCTCAAATAAGTCCCAGTGTCTGTGTGTCCATGTGTACTCAATGTTGAGCTTCTACTTATGAGAACATGTAGTATGTGGTTTTCTGTTCCTCTGTTAGTTCATGTAAGATAATGGCTTTTACCTTCATCGATGTTGCTGCAGAGGACATGACCTCATTCTGTTTTATGGCTCCATCATGTTCCATGGTGTATATGTACCACATTTTCTTTATCAGTCTACCATTGATGGGCATTTAAGTTGGTTTCGGTTCTTTGCTATTGGGAATCATGCTGCAATAAGCATATGCATGCATGTATCTTTTTCTTTTCTCTCTTATATTTCCCTCCCTCCGTCCCTCCTTCCTTCCTTCCTTCCTCTTTTCTCTCTTCCTTTCTTTTTCTCTTTCCTTCTCTTTTTCTCTCTCTCTTCCTTTCTTTCTCTCTTGTTTCTTTCTTTCTTGCTTGCTTGCTTGCTTGCTTCTTTTTTTCTCTTATCTTCCTTCCTTTCTCTCTGTTTCTCTCTCTTTCTTTCTCTCTTTCTCTTTCTGTCTTTTTTCTTTCTCTTTTCCTCCCTCCTTCTCTCCCCCGCTTTCTCCCTCCTTCCCTCCCTCCCTCCTTCTCTCTGCTTCTGTCACCCAGGTTGGAGTGCAGTGGCACCATCTTGCCTCATTGCAAGCTCCACATCCCAGGTTCAAATGATTCTCCTTTCTTAGCCTCCCAAGTAGCTGGGACCACAAGCGCCCGCCACCAGATCCAGCTAAGTTTTGTATTTTTTATTAGAGGCTGGGTTTCTCCATGTTGCTCAGGTTATCAGGCTGGTCTTGAACTCCTGATCTAAGGTTATCTGCCCACCTCGGCCTCCCAAAGTGCTGGGATTATAGGTGTGAGCCACCGCACCCAGCCCTCACTACTACTCCCCTTTGTATCCCCCAACTCACACCTTGCCCATGCCATTCATGCATACACCCTGCCTTTCCCCACGGTCATTTGTGAGTCCTGCACTAAATGGCCTTCAGCTCAGAGACCAGACATCAGACAGCAATCTGGACCTCTTCCTTGATGGGAGGTGAGACCTCCAGAAGAGGAAAACACCTGCTTTGGAGACTGCAGGCTGAACACAGTGACTCTCCAGGCAAACAGCTAGAACCGAACTGAGTAAAATCTCCAGCCAGAAAGAAAACTTCCCAGTCAGCTCTTCCCTGACCCCATTTTACAGATGGAAACATTAAGGCTCAGAGGAGAGGAGACAGAGCAGGCATTGGAACCATAGTCTCCTGGCTCCAAAGCCAAGTTCTGTCCACCCAGCCAGGCTGCATCCTTCCTTCTATAAATGTTTATAACAGTATGTGCTGGGCACTCTCGTTAGGCCCTTTTATACATATCACTCAGTCTGTTTTTCCCATTCATTTGACAAGTGTTTATTGAGCTCCTACTGTGTGCAGATGCTGGACTCGATACTAGGGACATCTTGGTAAAAAGCGCAGGCAAAGTCTACCCACCTGGGGATCTAACAAGACAAAGTGAGGGTTGGCGCCATGGGCAAGGCTGTGAAGGCAATGAATGAAATGGTGGGGTCAGACAGAAAGGGTGGTCAGGGATGCTCTCTGCATGGAAGGGGCATCTTCTTGGCTTTGAGACCCAAGTGCCAAAATACCTGTGAGCAGCAGGCCATGCCCATTCAGTAAGAGAGCTGAACCACAACCCTCCATAGATGCCAAACCAAACACCAGATCAGGTCAGCAATGAGGGACAAAGATCATGGCCGGCAAGGGTCTTGCCGCCTGAGCTCACAAGGGGATTTTTGTTATGCTTCTTTTATTATTATTATTATGGTGGGGTTGGGGGTCCTTAGTGCACAAGACACACTCTAGGAACCATAAGTCAAGATCGAGGCTGCAATCCCTGCTCTGCTCTTGCTGTGTGACCTCGGGCTGCTATCGCCACCTCTCAGAGCCTCAGCTTCCTTCCCCTTCTGTAAAATGGAGAGTCTAATAATACCCACCTGGCAAGGGGGTCCAGGGAAGTCAGTGAGCTCCTTCATGTAAGGAGCTGATGTCTGCACCTGGCCCCGGGTCAGAGATTTGTAATGGGGATTGAAATTACTGATAAGTGGCCAGGCATGTTGGCTCACACCCTTAATCCCAGCACTTTGGGAGGCCAAGGCAGGTGGACCACCTGCGGTCAGGAGTTTAAGATTAGCTTGGCCAACGTGTTGAAACCCCATCATTACTAAAAGTACAAAAATTAGTCGGGCATGTGGGTGTGTCCCAGCTAATTGGGAGGCTGAGGCAGGGGAATCGCTGGAACCCGAGAGATGGAGGTTGCAGTGAGCTTAGATCATGCCACTGCACTCCTGCCTGAGCAAGAAGAGTGAAACTTTGTCTCAAAAGAGCAAGCAAGCAAGCAATTACTGATAACCTTACAGGTTTTCAGAAGTACACAAGGGACTCAGAGGGGGGACCACACCCATCCTCTCACACACACAGAAGGAAGCAGCTTACCTACCCAAGACCACACAGTGACCAGCTGTCAACAGCTGCATCACTCCAGGCTCTCCATTGTGGCCCAGGGCTTCTGACCTGCCCTGGAGGGGCCCTTGGGCCTCCCCCTACCACTTCCTCTCCGTTCCTCACTTTAGCTCTTCTCTGTGGCCCCTGGTTATGGTCAAAGGCTGGGGATCTTATGAGTTAGAGGCAGCCTGAGCATCTGTCTGTGCTTTCACCCAGAGCCAGAGCACCAGGCCCCATGCATATCAGCTGTGATTCTCCACCGATTCAAAACCACCTAAGGGCTGGCTGGTTGTGCATGTGGAAGAGGGGGTGCTGTTCTTCCTCCAGGTTGACAACATGATATATTGAAAAGTACATGAGAGGCTGGGTGCAGGGGCTCAGGCCTGTAATTTCAGCACTTCGGGAGGCTGAGGCTGGTGGATCACCTGAGGTAGGAGTTCAAAACCAGCCTGGCCAACATGGGGAAACCCCATCTCCTAAACATACAAAAATTAGCTGGGCGGCATTTGCCTGTAATCCCAGCTACTTGGGAGGCTGAGGTGAGAGAATCACTTGAATCCAGGAAGCAGAGGTTGCAGTGAGCCGAGATCACACCACTGCACTGCCGCCTGGGTGACAGAGTGAGACTTCGTCTTAAAAGAAAAGTGCCTGGGCTCTGGAGGCAGAGAGATGGAATTGAATTCCAGCTTTTACTTCTCAGCTGTGTGCTCTTGGACAAGTTCACTTCTCTGAGCTTCAGTTTTCTCATCTGTGAAACGGGAACAACATTTGGCTTGCCGGGTGTCTTAGGATGACTGGGAAGTGTCTGGCACGTAGTAGGTGCTCAACGTGTGTGTTTTCCCATGGCCATCTAAGAGTCCTCAGGGCTGCCCTCCTGCCCTTCCCCCACAACTCCTGTGCCTGCCTCTTAAATGGGTGCTCAGGGTGATAAGGAGGCACAGGTGAGAGCCAGGCTGGATCCACATCCACGCATGCCCATTGTTAGGAAAACAAGCTTTTAATGCCTGGTCCTGTGGCTGGTGGCTGAGTATAAAATGGGACCCAGAGCCAGCCTCTCCCTTCCTCTAAGGCACACCAAGGCAATAGTGTTTAAAAGGAAAGGAGTCAGTGGCATGGAGGCTCCAGAGACTGAGCCGTTCCTATGTCAAGAAGGGAGGCAGTGGGGCCCACTGCTGAGGACCGTCTGGCGGGTGTTCCATTCTACCTTCCTCCTGGGACCCACAGCCTCTTCATCAGTGATGTTTTCAGGTTCACTGTCCCCAAGCTGCTTAGGTGAGTCCAGACTTCAGGAGCTCTGCTAAGGCTGGTGGTCTCTTAATGGCATCCCTTCAGAGTCAGAGGGCTTCAGCTCTCATGCCTCTGTCTATAGATCTGGTGCTGAGGACACTGGAGGGTGGTGAGAAGGATACTGAAAAAGGGAAATGATTAATGAGAAAGTGACTGTGCCCCAGAAGGGCAAATAAGCAAGCTCTTACCTGACTGCATCAATTAGCTTTTGTTGTAAAATGCTCCAAAAATGAGTGGCTTAAAATTATAAGCATTCATTTATTTTGTTCCTGGTAATGCGGGTCAGTAACATGGACTGGGCTCAGCTGGGTGGTGCTGCTTTTCTTGGCTGGGTTTCCTCATGTGTCTGCAGCTGTGCGTCTGAAGCTGGGATGGCTTTCTGTTCCATGTGGGTTCCCATCTTCCAAAAAGCTAGCTCAGACTTGTTCATGTGGCTGCTTCGGAGGGTTCTAAGCAATAGGCCAAAAGCCACATTGTCTCTTGAGGCTCACAGCCGGCATAGCTTTACCTCCACTCTACCCTGTTGGTCAAAGGTGGTTTTGTGGCCAGCCCAGATTCAAGTGGTGTCTGCTCAGCTGCTCAGTCTGCATCACAGACTGAGTAGCTTCAACAACAGAAATGTATTTTTCTCATGATTCTGGAGGCTTGAAGTTCCAGATCAGGTATCCACAAGTTGGTTCCATCTGAGGCCTCTGCCTTTGGCGTGCAATTGGCCACCTCCTCCGTGTGTCCTCGTACGGTCTTTCCTGTGTGTCCAGCCTGGTATCTCCCTGTGTGTCTACATTTTCTCCTCTTATACAGACCTCAGTCAGATTAGATAAGAGCCCAGCCTAATGACCTCATTTTAACTTTATTGTCTCTTTAAAGGCCCTATTTCCAAATACAGTCACCTTCAGAGATACCGGGGGTTGGGGCTTCGACATACAAATTTTGTGAGGACACAGTTTAGCCCATAACAAGGGGTAAGAAAAATGCCATCTCTTGATTTTGAGAAGCTGCAGTCAGATTGAAAAGAAGCATGGACTGTGGGGGAAATAACTGAGATCATGATTGTGAAAAAGCCAACCACGCCGACTGATCCCCCGCACCTGGCCTGGTTTGGGCAAAGGCAGCACACATGGGCACCTCCTCTCACCAGCTGTACCTTCTTTCCCTTTCCCCTGCAAGCCTTTTCCTGGAGTTTATTGGTGATCCCAAGCCTCCGGCCTGGAAGGGCTACCTCCTCGCGGTGCTGATGTTCCTCTCGGCCTGCCTGCAAACGCTGTTTAAGCAGCAGAACACGTACTGGCTCACGGTGCTGCAGATGAGGCTGCAGTCGGCCATCGCTTGTCTGGTGTACAGAAAGGTGAGCCCTGGGGGACAAGTGCAGGTCTTCCCAGGTGGGAAAAGGAACATCACTGAACTGGTTGGTAGTAATGCTATCAGCAGCTGAGAACGCTTTCAGTTCTTAGTTATTAGAGTCACTCACGATATATTATCACTTCCTTTGTAATTTCTCTTTATTTGCATGTATTTATTTTTTCGAGACAGAGTCTCCACCCACCGTGACCTCCTAGAGTGTTGGGATTACAGGCGTGAGCCACCTCGCCCGGCCTCCCTTCCTTCTTAAGTCTGAGTCCTATTCTGCTGTGCGGATGGATCACACTGTGTTTATCTTTTCATCTGATGGTGGACCCGTCGGTGGATTTTGCCTTTTGGCTGCTGTGAATCACACTGCTGTGAGCACAGGTGTGCACATACCTCCCTGAGTTCCTGCTTTCTATTCTTTTGGGATGGATGGCAGTGGCTTTGTTAGAGCAAATGGCAATGCTGTGTGTGTTTTGAGGGACCACCATTTGTAAAGTGTTTTGTCATTGTTGTTGACATGGAGTCTCACTGTGTCGCCCAGGCTGGAGTGTAGTGGCATGATCTGGCCTCACTGCAACCTCCTTCTCCCAGGTTCAAGCCATTCTCATGCCTCGGTCTCATGAGTAGCTGAGATTACAGGCAGCTGCCACCACACCTGGCTCATTTATGTATTTTTAGGATAGACAGGGTTTCACCTTGTTTCCCAGGCAGGTCTGGAACTCCTGGCCTCAGGTGATCCACCCACCTTGGCCTCCCAGAGTGCTGGGATTACGGGTGTGAGCCACCTCACCTGGCTCTTGTAAAGTGTTTTAATCATCCTGTTTTACTTTTCTTCAGCTGGGGTTGTGATTGCAGCCCTGTTTCTCTCTGCTCCTGCTAAGGAACTTCCCGTAGGCAGCCCAGTCCCCACCTCTGTCCAGGAGACAGCATACCTGGAAGTGAAGTTGGGTCGGTCCTGCCTCAGTGCTGCTTTTGTTTTAGGTAAATATCCTGTGGGGTCAGGAGAGAAAATCCCAAGTGCACCTGTGGAACACCATGGGCATCCCCCAACTCAGGACTGTGGGAGAGATGGGGTATTGGAGGAGAGGTAAACCTGGAAGCCACTTAGCCCCACTCTGTCCCTTGCCCTGACTTTTTTTTTTTTTTTTTTTTTTTTGAGATGGAGTCTTGCTCTGTCACTCAGGCCTGGAGTGCAGTGATGCAATCTTGGCTCACTGCAACCTCCACCTCCCAGGTTCAAGAGATTCTTCTGCCTCATCCGCCTGAGTAGTAGGGACCACAGGTGAGTGCTGCCACACCTGGCTCATTTTTGTATTTTTAGTAGAGCTGGGGTTTCACCATGTTGGCCAGGCTGGTCTCCAACTCCTGACCCTAGGCCATCCACCCACCTCGGCCTCCCAAAGTGCTGGGATTCCAAGTGTGAGCCACTGCCCTCAGCCAAGCCCTGCTGCATTCTAATCCCACTGCCTGTGAAAGGCTTCTGGAAGCTCACAGAAACAATGGCCCCAGTATGCCGGCTCCCACTCACTTGCTCCCAGAGTTCTGGGGACACACAGTGAGGAGTGATTGGTTTTCTCACTCATCTAGATGTGATGAGTCTGGTCAAAGAAGTTTGCTGTTGCTGACTTGCAGCTGGTCAGGCCCCTGCCCCGTGGAAATTGCCCCCACTAAATCCTTATGCCTCAGTTTACTCAGCTAACTCAGATCTCCAGCCCTGCCTCAGGCTGGGTTAGGCTCCTCCCTGTCACGCCATGCGGGAATCTCCCATGTGATACTTATTTGATTGATTGATTGATTGATTGAGATGGGATCTTAATCTATCACCCAGGCTGGAGTGCAGTGGTACAATCCCAGCTCACTGCAACCTCTGTCTCCCGGGTTCAAGTGATTCTCCTACCTCAGCCTATTGAGTAGCTGGGATTATAGGCACATGCTACCACGGCCTGCTGATTTTTTAATTTTTAGTAGAGACGGGGTTTCTCCATGTTGGTCAGATGGGTCCCAAACTCTTCACTTTGTGATCCACCTGCCTCAGCCTCCCAAAGTGCTGGGGTTACAGGCTCCCACATGCCTGACCTGTGTGACACTTTAATGAAGTAAGGTGTGTAGGTGATGGCTGCCTGATGATCTTCCCACCACAGGGCAGGGCTAGGGGCTGTGTTGTCTGGAAATTCCTCAGCTCGTTATGCTGGTAAGGGGAGAAGGAAGAGAAATCCCTCGGGAGACATGCGGTGAGGTTTGGTGGGGACATAGCTCACCAGATTGTACTTGGTGTTCCCATGTAACTTGTAATGGCTCTCATGGAAGGTGGCCAAGACATCAGGAAGCGGGGGTTGCTCACTATCACCTAGGGGTCGGGGGAAGAGAAGCTGAGGCTGTACAGAGCCAGCAGGCAGAACAGGGAAACCAGGGCCAGGTGCGGTGGCTCATGCCTGTAATTCCAGCAGTTTGGGAGGCGGAGGCAGGTGGACCATTTGAGGTCAGGAGTTTGAGACCAGCTGGCCAATGTGGTGAAACCCCGTCTCTACTAAAAATACAAAATTAGCCAGGCGTGCTAGTGCATGCCTGTAATCCCGGCTACTCAGGAGGGTGATACAGGAGAATCACTTGAATATGGGATGCTGAGGTTGCGGTGAGCCGAGGTAATGCCATTGCACTCCAGCCTGGGCAACAAGAATGAAATTCCGTCTTAAAAAAAAGAAAAAAGAAAACGAACTTGCTCTGCCAATGTGGCTGCAGGTGCAACCCCTGATGTGTCCCCCCTGCCCTGCTCCTGCTCCAACATCACTCACAACCCCCAGCTGTGGATTTGAAGTCCTGCAGTGCAGACAGCGTGGATTTGCAGAGCTGCGAGCCTGGGGTCTGTCCTGCAGCAGGAGACACAGAGGAGGGAGCCTTGGGTTTGAGCCAGAGGCAGCCTGTGGTGTCCCCATGCAGGCCCTGGTCCCCTTGTGTTTTGTGACACTCCCCCATATCCTCACAGAAGCCACCCCATTTTCAGCATGATTACAGATGCTCCTTGACTCATGACGGGGTCATGTCCCCATAAATCTTTCATAAATCGGTAATAGCAGCCAAGTGCAGTAGCTCATGTCTGTAATCCCAGCACTTTGGGAGGTCAATGTGGGAAGATTACTTGATCCCAGGAGTTCAAGACCAGCCTGGGCAGCACAGAGAGATCCTGTCTCTGAAGGAAAAAAAAAAAAGTGAAAATATGCTAAGTTGAAAATGCATTTATTTATTTTTTGAGACAGAGTCTCACACTATCATCCAGGCTGGAGTGCAGTGGTGCAGTCTGGCTCACTGCAACCTCTGCCCATCAGGTTCCAGTGATTCTCCTGCCTCAGCCTCCCAAGTGGCTGGCATTACAGGCGTGAGCACTGGGTAAATTTTGTATTTTTAGTAGAGATTGGGTTTCACCATGTTGGCCAGGCTGGTCACGACCTTTTGATCTCAGGTAGTCTGCCTATATCAGTCTCCTAAAGTGCTGGGATTACAGGCATGAGCCACTGTACCTGTCCTATTTATTTTTATTTTTATTTTTGGAGGTAGAGTCTGGCTCTGTTGCCCGGGCTGCAGTGCAGTGATTCCATCTTGGCTCACTGCCTGCAACCTCTGCCTCCCGGGTTCAAGTGATTCTCCTGCCTCAGCCTACGGGGTAGCTGGGACTACAAGCACCCTACCACACCTAGCTAATTCTT
This sequence comes from Saimiri boliviensis, assembly GCF_048565385.1. Classification (NCBI taxonomy): domain Eukaryota; kingdom Metazoa; phylum Chordata; class Mammalia; order Primates; family Cebidae; genus Saimiri; species Saimiri boliviensis. Next base: position 50,028 of record NC_133460.1, on the reverse strand, counting down.
GTATTTTTAGTAGAGACAGGGTTTCACCATGTTGCCCAGGCTGGTCTTGAGCTCCTGAGCTTAGGCAATCTGCCCATCTCAGCCTCCCAAAGTGCAGGGATTACATGTGTGAGCCACCATACCCGTCCTGAAAATGCATGTAATACACCTGCCCTACTAAGCATTGGATGTTAGCCCAGCCGACTTCAGGTTGAGAACAAACCGAGCAGTACTAAAAGGAGAACAAAACCCACTCACCCTTTCCCAGCTTGGATCATGACTTTGACATTTCAGGGGTCCAGGCTTCATGAATGTTTGTAGAAATAGATAATAAACTTGGATAAATGTACCACCTTTAAGTGTACAATTCAGTGGCATTTGGTAGCTTCACAATATTGTGCAACAATCACTACCATCTGTTTCTATACTTTCTCATCATCCCAAACAGAAATGCTGTCCTCGTGAAGCAATAGTTTACCTACTTTTAAATTTTTATTTACTTATTTATTTATTATGAGACCAAGTCTTTCTCTGTCTCCCAGGCTTCTTCCACCTCCCAGGTTCTAAGCAATTCTCCTGCCTCAGCCTCCGGAGTTGAGATTACAGGTGCATGCCACCACACCCAGCTAATTTTTGTATTTTTTGTAGAGATGGGGTTTCACCGTGTTGGTCATGCTGGTCTTGAACTCCTGACCTCATTGCGATCCAGCCACCACAGCCTCCCAAAGTGCTGGGATTACAGGCATAAGCCAAAATTTTTTATTTTTTAAGAGATGAGGTCCTGCTCTGTTACCCAGGCTGGAGTGCAGTGGCATAACTGTAGCTCACTGCAGCCTCAATCTCCTGGGCTCAAGTGATCCCTCCTGCCTCGGCCTCCCAAGTAGATGGGACTACAGATGCACACAATTTAATGTGGCTAATTTTTATCTTTTCTATAGAGACAGGGTGTCATTATGTTCCCAGGCTGCTCTCAAACTCCTGGGTTCCAGCGATCCTCCCACCTCAGGCTTCTGAAGTACTGGGATTAAGGGCATGAGCCACTGCACCTGACTCTCATGCAATTTATTGAATACTATGCTTACAGTGAAAAACAGACAGATTGTATCGGTACTGGAAGCATAGTTTCTACTGAATGTGATCATTTTTGTGCCATTGTAAAGTCAAAAAGTTGTGTGACCATCTGCACTTGCAACTACTGGTAGGCTTAGACACTTGAATTTTAGATCCAGAAACATCCAAACACCTCCTGCTGGGTGGGAGAAGGCCGTAGGGGTCAGAGCTCTCAGCTGCTAGTGAGAGAAGCCCACTAAGGCTGAGTTTAAAAACTGAGGCCGGGCACTGTGGCTTATGCCTGTAATCCCAGCACTTTGGGAGGTCGAGGTGGGTGGATCACCTGAGGTCAGGAGTTTGAGACCAGCCTGACCAACATGATGAAACCCTATCTTACTAAAAATACAAAACTTAGCCCGGCATGGTGGCACGTGTCTGTAGTCCCAGCTACTTGGGAGGCTGAGGCAGGAAAATTGCTCGAACATGGGAGGCGGAGGTTGCAATGAGCCGAGATCATGCCATTGCACTCCAGCCTGGGTGACAGAGCAAAACTCCATCTCAAGAAAAAAAAAAGGAAGAAAAGGAAATGAATTTATGGGGCAGCTGAGAAGGATCGAGGAGACACAGAGACTAAAGATGACAGGCAGCCAGCTGGACAGCCGCAGCCTCATCAAGCCCAAACATGCAGAGGCTGGCCTGGAGGGGGTGACACAGAAATGGCTGGGCATGGTGGCTCATGCCTGTAATTCCAGCATTTTAGGAGGCCTAGGTGAGCGGATCACTTGAGACAAGGAGTTCAAGACCAACCCGACCAATATGGTGAAACCCCGTCTCCACTAAAAATACAAAATTAGCCCGGCATGGTTGCAGGTGCCTGTAACTCCAGCTACTTGGGAGGCTGAGGCAGGAGAACTGATTGAGCCTGGGAGGTGGAGGTTGCAGTGAGCTGAGATCACACCATTGGACTACAGTCTGATCAACACAGTGGCTCTTTCTCCAAAAAAAAAAGAAAGAAAAAAGAAAGAAAAAGAAAAAAAAAGACACATAGAGACAATTTCTATGTAGAACTGTGAGTGAGCGTCTCTCCTTTTGGGGCAATGTCAGGGGATTTCCAGGATCTGGGAGTGGGCACCGAGCATGTGGCTGAGAATCCTGGACAGCAGCGACATCCAGATGTACTTAGCAGAGGAATCAGGGATGTGCCTGGCTGGGGTATCAACAAAGCTGTCAATTCCAGCTGGCTGTGGATGTTGATGCTATACATCCTGTATATGAATTCTCCCATCAGAAACTCGATCTAGTTCGAAAGGCAAATAAGAAAGAAAATCATGCTCCCGTTCCCCAAAGGAAAGGGCAGGGAGGTGGGAAGGTGGAAGGCAGCTTCCTCGTGCTGTGGCCTGAATCTCCACTTGTGCTGCTGTCTTCCCCACTAGACTCTGGACTTCCAGAAGGGGCTGGAGATGGCCACAATGTGAGCCCCTCCCTTCTCTCCAGAAGTGTTCCGCAACCCTGACGTTCACAGTAATTGCTTCTTTCTGTTCCTCTTTTTTTTGAGGCAGGTTCTTTCTCAGTCACCCAGGTTGGAGTACAGTGGCATGATTATGGCTCACTGCAGCCTTGACCTCTTGGGCTCAAGTGATCGTCTCCCCTCAGCCTCCTGAGTAGCCGGGACTATAGGCGTGCACCACCATTCCAGGCTAATTAAAAAAAAATTTTTTTTCCCCTGTAGAGACAGGGTCTTACTATGTTGCCAGGCTGGTCCCAAACTCCTGGGCACAAGCGATCCTCCCTTCTCGGCCTCCCAAAATGTTTGGCATTACAGGTGTGAGCGACCACACCTGGCCTCTTTCTGTTTCTTTAGAGTAGAGCCATCCTTAGTATGCATCTCTAGCCCGTAACTGTTCCCCAGCATTGTGATGTCTTTTAAGCCTCTTTCAATCTTCCAAGTTTGTTGGCTGGGTGAGTCCTCACACCTGTAATCCTGATGTGATAGGATTATTTAAGTTTAGAGGTGTTTTGTTTGTTTTTTGTTTTTTTTTTTTTTTGAGCCAGAGTTTTGCTTGCTACCCAGGCTGGAGTGCAATGGCGCGATCTCGGCTCACCGCAACCTCCGCCTCCTGGGTTCAGGCAATTCTCCTGTCTCAGCCTCCTGAGTAGCTGGGGTTACAGGCACGCACAACCATGCCCAGCTAATTTTTTGTATTTTTAGTAGAGACGGAGTTTCGCCATGTTGACCAGGATGGTCTCGATCTCTTGACCTTGTGATTCACCCGCCTCGGCCTCCCAAAGTGCTGGGATTACAGGCTTGAGCCACCGCGCCCGGTCAAGTTCAGAGGTTTTAAACCAACCTGGACAACACAGGGAGACTTCTGTCTCTACAAAACCTAATTTTCTTTTTTTTTAAACTTCACCCAGGCTGCAGTGCAGTGGTGTGATCTCAGCCCACTGCAACCTTCGCCTCCTGGGTTCAAGCCATTCTTCTGTCTCATCCTCCCAAGTAGCTGAGATTACAGGCACATGGGACCATGCCCAGCTAATTTTCGTACTTTTAATAGAGCCGGGGTTTCACCATGTTGGCCTGGCTGTCCTCAAACTCCCGACCTCAGGTGATCTGCCCACCTCAGTCTCTCAAAGTGCAAAGATTGGGATCACAGGTGTGAACAACCGTGCCCAGCCAAAAACTAAAATTTAAAAAAAAGACACAATTTACAAGTTTCTCCTCTATTTCTTTTCCTTTTTTTTTTTTTGGGAGACAGAGTCTTGCTCTGTCACCCAGGCCAGAGTGCAATGGCACAATCTCAGTCCACTGCAAACTCCGACTCCCAGGTTTAAGTGATTGTCTTGCTTCAGCCTCCTGCATAGCTAGAATTACAGGCATGTGCTATCACACCTGGCTAATTTTTGTATTTTTGGTAGAGATGGGGTTTCTCCATGTTGGTCAGTCTGGTCTCAAACTCCTGACCTTGTGATCTGCCCACCTTGGCCTCCCAATGTGCTGGGATTACAGGCGTGAGCCTCCTTGCCTGGCCTCTCCCTTTTCCTTTCTATGGATTTTGGAAGACTCCACACTGTTGGGCCTGTAGCATTTCTCAAAGTCTGGATTTCCCTGGTGCAGGTGAACCCATTCTCTGTCTTTTGTATTTGTGGCATATTTGCAGCTGGATTTATGCTCACCGCATTAGAGTTTGATCATGTTGGCAAAATTCAGTGGGTGATGTGATTTTTTTTTTTTTTGAGACGGAGTTTCGCTCTTGTTACCCAGGCTGGAGTGCAATGGCGCGATCTCGGCTCACCGCAACCTCTGCCTCCTGGGTTTAGGCAATTCTCCTGCCTCAGCCTCCTGAGTAGCTTGGATTACAGGCATATGCCACCATGCCCAGCTACTTTTTTGTATTTTTAGTAGAGACGGGGTTTCACCATGTTGACCAGGATGGTCTCGATCTCTTGACCTTGTGATCCACCCGCCTTGGGCTCCCAAAGTGCTGGGATTACAGGCTTGAGCCACCGCGCCCGGCCCCATGATATGATTGATCTCTTATTGGTGATGAATACTATCCTATTGTCTCTCTTATTTTGTTAATTTTTTAAATTAGTTTTTTAGAAATAGGGGTCTCATTTTGTCACCCAGTCTGGAGTGCAGTGGCTCCACCATAGCTCCCTGAAGCCTCAAATTCCTGGGCTCAAGTGATCCGCACACCTCAGCCTCCTGAGTAGCTGAGACCACACACCACCATACCCACCTTTTTTTGTTTTTTGAGATGAAGTCTAGCTCTGCCACCCAGGCTGGAGTACAGTGGCGTGATCTCAGCTCATTGCAAAGTCTGCCTCACAGGTTAATGCAATTCTCCTGCCTCAGCACTCTGAGTAGGTGGAATTATAGGCATCCACCACCACACCCAGCTAATATTCATATTTTTAGTAGAGATGGGCTTTCACCATGTAGGTCAGGCTGGTCTGGAACTCCTGACCTGAAGTGATCTGCCTGCCACAGCCTCCCCAAGTGCTAGGATTACAGATGTGTGCCATCACACCGCACCTGGCCAATGCCCAGCATTTTCTTTTTTTAGACTGAGTGTTGTTTTGTCACCCAGGCTGGAGTGCAGTGGCGCAATCTCAGCTTGCTGCAATCTCTGCCTCCTGGGTTCCAGCGATTCTGCTGCCTCAGCCTCCTGAGTAGCTGGAATTACAGGCACCAGCCACCACGCCCAGCTATATTTTTTAGCAGAGATGGGGTTTCGCCATATTGGCCAGGCTGGTCTTGAACTGACCTAGTGATCCACCCACCTCAGCCTCCCAAAGTGCTGGGATTCCAGGCTTGAGCCACCACGCCTGGTACCTAATTCCTATTCACTGGTCATGGATGGGAGCTATGGAACCTTTCCCCAGAATACATGCTGGCCCCATCAGAACTTCAGGATTTGGTCTCCTAAGAGATGTTCCTCTGTTTGTGCTACACACGCAAATAATCCATCTCAGTCCACTGTCAGACAACTTCCAGGAATGACAGTGGCTGTAGTCTAGCTGGAAAAACACTGAAGTAGGAGTCAGCAGACCCCGGGACTCTTTGGACTCAGCCACTAACTACTTAATGTGGCCTTGGGAAAAAAAAAAAAGCTGGAGCAACCATGCCTGTAATCTCAGCATTTTGGGAGGTCAATGTGGGAGGATTGCTTGAGCCCAGTTTGAGAGCAACGTGGGCAACATAGCAAGACCCCATCTCTACCAAAAATTTCAAAAAATTTTCCAGGTGTGGCAGTGTCCCCCTGCAGTCCCAGCTAGTCGAGAGGTTAAAGTGGGAGGATCACTTGAGTCCTGGAGGTCAGTGAGCCAGGTCATGCCACTGCACTGAAGACTGCAGTGAGCCAAGGTCATGCCACTGCACTCAAGTTTGGGCTTCAAAGTGAGACACTGTCTCAGAAAAAAAAAAGCTGGAGCTTTTGTGTCACATTTGTAAAAGTTAAATGATATTATCTCCTTCATGGAGTTACTGTGAGGATGGAAATGCAATTATTTTTCTTCCCTCTCCTTTTAGAAATACAATGAGATAGGCATAGTGCCCAGGTGAGGTGGCTCATGCCTGTAATCCCAGCACTTTGGGAGGCTGAGGCGGGTGGATCACCTGAGGTCAGGAGTTCAAGACCAGCCTGGCCAACATGGTGAAACCCTGACTCCACTAAAACTACAAAAATTAGCCCAGCGTGGTGGCACGTGCCTACAATCTCAGCTACTCGGGAAGCTGAGGCAGGAGAATTGCTTGAACCCGGGAGGTGGAGGTTGTAGTGAGCCGAGATCATCCCACTGCACTCCAGCCTAGGAGACAGAGCAAGACTCCATCTCAAAAAAAACAAACAAAAACCAAAACCCGGTGTGGTGGCTTATCCCTGTAATCTCAGCACTTTGGGAGGCCGAGTTGAATGGATCACCTGAGGTCAGGAGTTCAAGACCAGCCTGACCAACATGCAGAAACCCCACCTCTACTAAAAATACAAAATTAGCCAAGCATGGTGGCATGTGCCTGTAATCCCAGCTACTCGGGAGGCTGAGGCAGGATAATTGCTTCATCATGGGACGCAGAGGTTGCAGTGAGCTGAGATTGCACTCCAGCAGGGACAACAAGAAGGAAACTCCGTCTCAGAAATCATAATAATAATAATTAGATAGGCATAGTGCACAAGACAATGTCAGGTAACACCTGCACCACAACTTAATACCACTTTGAGTCCGGACAGACGACGTAGGTCTCTGTGCCTCATTTTTTCTGCTTGACAGATAGGAATCATATGAGGATGTTCTCCTAAGATGATGCTCAAGGCTAAGTAATGTTACCCACGAACATGCCTAGACCAGAACCACCTGCATTTTAAATACTCTTCCCTTTTGGCTGTTGTTGTTCCCATTATTATTTTACTAACTGGAGTGATTTCTAGGCTGCAATAAAAGGATCTGAAGTTTGTGAACAAGACCATTATTCCTTACCAACTGATTAATAACCCGTTTTTCTTTTTCTTTTCTTTTTTCGGAGAAAGAGATAGAAAGGGAAGTTTCCATATACATTTATATATATATATATATAATTGCATTGTAGGATTTGCGGTACATGTGAAGAACATGCAAGATTGTTGCATAGGGACACACGTGGCAGTGTGGTTTGCTGCCTTCCTCCCCGTCACCTGTATCTGACATTTCTCCCCATGTTATCTCTCCCCAACTCCCCACCCCCTGCTGTCCCTCCCCTAGTTCCCTCCGACAGACCCCAGAGTGCGATGCTTCCCTACCTGTGTCCATGTGTTCTCATTGTTCAACACCCGCCTATGACAGAGAACGTGAGATGTTTGATTTTCTGCTCTTGTGTCAGTTTGCTGAGAATGATGGTTTCCAGGTTCATCCACGTCCCTACAAAGGACATGGACTCACCGTTTTTTATGGCTGCGTAGTATTCCATGGTGTGTATGTGTTTTTCCTGTCCCGTCTATCATTGATGGGTATTTGGGTTGGTTCCAAGTGTTTGCTATTGTAAACGGTGCCAACGTGAACATTCATGTGCATATGTTCTTATAACAGAAGGATTTATAATCCTTTGGATATATACCCAGTCATGGGATTGCTGGGTTAAATGGGATTTCTGCCGGCGTGGTGGCTCAAGCCTGTAATCCCAGCACTTTGTGAGGCCGAGGCGGGTGGATCACGAGGTCGAGAGATCGAGACCATCCTGGTCAACATGGTGAAACCCTGTCTCTACTAAAAATACGAAAAATTAGCTGGGCATGGTGGCATGTGCCTGTAATCCCAGCTCCTCAGGAGGCTGAGGCAAGAGAATTGCTTCAACCCAGGAGGCGGAGGTTGCGGTGAGCCGAGATCGCGCCATTGCACTCCAACCTGGGTAACAAGAGCGCAACTCCGTCTCAAAAAAAAAAAAGCACAAATGGGATTTCTATTTCTAGGTCCTTGAGGAATCACCACACTGTCTTCCACAATGGTTGAATTAATTTACACTCCCACCAACAGTGTAAAAGTGTTCCTAATTCTCCACATCCTCTCCAGCATCTGTTGTCTCCAGGTTTTTAAATAATTGCCATTCTAACTGGTGTGAGATGGTATCTCAATGTGGTTTTGATTTGCATTTCTTTAATGACCGGTGATGATGATGACATTTTCATGTGTTTGTTGGCCTCCTGTGTGTCTTCTTTTGTAAAGTGTCGGTTCATATCCTTTGCTCACTTTTGAATGGGCTTGTTTTTTTCTTGTAAATCTGTTTTAGTTCTTCATAGATTCTGGTTATTAGCCCTTTGTCAGATGGGTAGATTGCAAAATTTTTTTCCCATTCTGTTGGTTGCCAGTTCATTCTAATGATTGTTTCTTTTGCTGTGCAGAAGCTCTGGAGTTTGATTAGGTCCCATTTGTCTATTTTGGCTTTTGTTGCCAAAGCTTTTGGTGTTTTAGTCATGAAGTCCTTGCCTACGCCCATGTCCTGGATGGTTTTGCCTGGGTTTTCTTCTAGGGATTTTATGATGTTAGGTCTTATGTTTAAATCTTTAATCCATCTGGAGTTAATTTCAGTGTCACGTGTCAGGAAGGGGTCCAGTTTCTGCTTTATGCACAGGACTAGCCAGTTTTCTCAGCACAATTCATTAAACAGGGACTCCTTTTCCCATTGCTTGTTTTTGTAAGGTTTGTCAAAGACCAGATGGTTGTAGATGGGTGGCATTGCCTCTGAAGCCTCTGTTCTGTTCCATTGGTCTATATCTCTGTTTTGGTACCAGTACCATGCTGTTTTGATTACTGTAGTCTTGTAGTGTAGTTTGAAGTCAGGTAGTGTGATGCCTCCAGCTTTGTTCTTTTTGCTTAGAATTGACTTGGCTATGCGGGCTCTCTTTTGGTTCCACATGAAGTTTAAGGTGGTTTTTTCTAGTTCTGTGAAGAAGGTCACTGGTAGCTTGATGGGGATATCACTGAATCTATAGATTACTTTGGGCAGTATAGCCATTTTCACGATAATGATTCTTCCTAACCATGAACATGGAATGTTTCTCCATCTGTTTGTGTCCTCTCTTATTTCGTTGAGCAGTGGCTTGTAGTTCTCCTTGAAGAGGTCCTTTACGTTCCTTGTTAGTTGTATTCCTAGGTACTTTATTCTCTTTGTAGCAATTGCGAATGGCAGTTCGATCTTGATTTGGCTCTCTTTAAGTCTGTTACTGGTGTATAGGAATGCTTGTGATTTTTGCACGTTGATTTTGTATCCTGAGACTTTGCTGAAGTTGCCTATCAGTTTCAGGAGATTATGGGCTGAGATGATGGGGTCTCCTAAATATATAATCATGTCGTCTGCAAATAGAGACAATTTGACTTCCCCCTTTCCTAATTGAATATGCTTTATTTCTTTTTCTTGCCTGATTGCTCTGGCTAGAACTTCCAATACTATATTGAATAGGGGTGGTGAGAGAGGGCATCCTTGTCTAGTGCCAGATTGTGAAGGGAATGCTTCCAGTTTTTGCCCATTCAGTGTGATATTGGCTGTGGGTTTGTCATAAATAGCTTTTATTGTTTTGAGATATGTTCCATCAATATCTAGTTTATTGAGAGTTTTGCCTTCTCTGCATCTATGGAGATAATCATGTGGTTTTCGTCTTCGGTTCCGTGTATGTGGTGAATTCTGTTTATATACTTGTGTATGTCGAACCAGCCTTGCATCCCAGGATGAATTTTGTTTTTTTGTTTTTTGTTTTGTTTTTTTTTTGAGACAGAGTTTCGCCCTTGTTACCCAGGCTGGAGTGCAATGGCGCGATCTCAGCTCACCGCAACCTCCGCCTCCTGGGCTCAGGCAATTCTCCTGCCTCAGCCTCCTGAGTAGCTGGGATTACAGGCACGTGCCACCATGCCCAGCTAATTTTTTGCACTTTTAGTAGAGACAGGGTTTCACCATGTTGACCAGGATGGTCTCGATCTCTCGACCTCGTGATCCACCCGCCTCGGCCTCCCAAAGTGCTGGGATTACAGGCTTGAGCCACCGCGCCCGGCAAATTTTCTTTTTTGAAACAGAGTCTCACTCCCTCTCCCAGACTCAAGCGATTCTCCTGCTCAGTGTCACGAGTAACTGGGATTACAGGCATCCACCACTAGGCCTGGCTAATTCTTGTATTTTTAGTAGAGATGGGGTTTTACCATGTTGGCCAGGCTGGTCTCAAACTCCTGACCTCAGGTGATCCACCTACCTCGGCCTCCCAAAAGTGCTGGGATTACAGGCGTGTGTGCCACCACTCCCACCCTATAACCCCAGTTTCTTTTTACCAACTTTTATTATGGAACTTGGCCCGACTCCCAGGTTCCCATAATGCAAATTGTCCTCCCCAATTATAACTGCCAGTTTGTTTTCATCTAAGAAAAACAAAACAAGACAAACAAAAATGGAAATGCTGGTCATTTCTGCGGACAAAAAGCTAAGTATGGCCGGGTGATGTGATTGATGCCTGCAATTCCAGCACTTTGAGAGGCTGCGGTGGGCAGATCACTTGAAGCCAGGAGTTCGAGACCAGTTCGACCAACAAGGTGAATCCCCCTTTCTACTAAAAATACAAAAATGAGTGAGGCGGGGTGGCATGCGCCTGTAGTCCCATCTACTCAGGAGGCTGAGGCAGGAGAATCGCTTAACCCGGGAGGCAGAGGTTGCAGTGAGCAGAGATCATGCCAATGCACTCCAGCTTTGGCAACAAGATCAGAACTCCATCTCAAAAAAACAAAAACAAAAAGTAATGTGACTGCAATTTTCTGGTTATAATCACAGAGTTCATGTGGAAAAGCTAAGCAATATGAAAAAACACAGAGTTAAAGTTTTAAAAAATTACCCCACATTGGATCAGCAAACCTTCTAGGTCTTGCTGTTGCCCAGCTGGTGTTCAGTAGCACCATCACAGATGACTGGAGCCTCAACCTTCTGAGCTCGCTCTGTGCTCCTGCCTCCCAGGGAGCTGGGACTACAGGTACACACCCCTACACCCAGCTAATTTTTTAAAAATTGTTTTTGTAGAGGTGAAGTCTCATTATGTTGCCCAGGCTGGTTTTGAACTCCTGGCCTCAAGTGATCCTCCCACCTCAGCTTCCTGAGTAGCTGGGACTACAGATGAGTTCCACCATGTCCAGCTAATTTTCTCTATTTTATGTAGAGACGGTATCTCACTATGTTTCCCAGGCTGGTCTTGAACTTCTGGGCTCAAGCAATCGTGCCTCAGCCTCCCAAAGTGCTGGGATGATAGGTGTGAGCCACTGTGCCTGTCCAAAGGTAAGAGACAGACATGCATAGAGGGACAATGGCCATTATAAGTCAAGGGATGCCTGAGCCAGGAGAGAGGCTGGGGCAGATTTTTCCCCAGAGCCTCCAGAGAGAGCCCGGCCTGCAGATACGTGACTTTACACTTCCAGCCTCCCAACTGGGAGACAACAACTTTTTATTTTATTTATTGATTTATTGAGACAGAGTCTCACTCTGTCACCCAGGCTGGAGTGCAGCGGCATGATCTCAGCTCACTGCAGCCTCATTCTCCTGGCTCAAGCAAACCTCCCTCCTCAGCCTCCTGAGTAGCTTGGGAACACAACCTCCCACCTCAGCCTCCTGAGTAGCTTGGGAACACAGGCACATGTAGCCATGCCTGGGTTTTTTGTTTTGTTTTGTTTTGTTTTTTTTCTGAGATGCATTATTGCTCTGTCCCCCAGTCTGGAGTAAAGTGGTGTGATCTCAGCTTACTGCAACCTCCGCCTTCTGGGTTCAAGCCCTTCTCCTGCGTCATTCTCCTGAGCAGCTAAGATTACAGGCGTGCACCACCACATCCAGCTAATTTTTGTATTTTTAGTAGAGACAGGGTTTCTCCATGTTGGCCACACTGGTCTCGAACTCCTGACCTCATGATTTGCCTACCTCAGCCTCCCAAAGTGCTCGGATTACAGGTGTGAGCCGCCATTCCCAGCCTTGTATTTTTTCAGTAGAGACAGGGTTTCTTCCTATTGGCCTGGCTGGTCTCGAACTCCTGACCTCAAGAGATTCTCTCACGCTCCCAAAGTACAGGGATTACAGATATGAGCCAAGGCATCTGGTCTGAGACAACAAATTTGTGTTGTTCTAAGCCACTTAGTTTGTGGCACTTTGTTACAGCATCCCCAGCAAAGTTATACCCAAGGAATAATCCATTTCATTGTTAAAGGACACAGAAGCTCATGCCCTCGGTCATTCATGAATGTGTAGGTTTTGGCCAGAAACAGAGGCTCATGCCTGTAATCCCAGTGCTTTGGAAGGCTGAGATGGGAGGACCACTTGAAGCCCAGAGTTTGAGGCCAGCCTGGCCAACATGGAGAGACCCCATCTCCAGACACACACACACACACACACTCACAAATATTAGTTGGGCATGGTAGCATGTATCTGTAATCCCAGTTACTCAGGAGGCTGAGATCGGAGGACTGCTTGAGTCTGGGAGTAAGAGGCTGCAGTGAGTTGTGATTGTACCACTGCACTGTAGCTTGGACAACACAGGAAGTCCCTATCTATCTTTCCAAAAAAAAACCAAAAAAACAAAAAACCAGGGCGGGGTTTGATTTTGTGTCTTTGTTGTTGTTACTGTTGTTTTTTGAGATGCAGTCTCGCCCTCTGCCCAGGCTGGAGTGTAGTGGTTCAATCTCGGCTCACTGCAACCTCCACCTCGTGTGTTGAAGTGACTCTCCCACCTCAGCCTCCCGAGTAGCTGGGATTACAGCTGTGCACCACCACACCTGGCTCATTTTTATGTTTTTAGTAGAGATGGGATTTCACCACGTTGGCCAGGCTGGTCTCAAACTGCTGACCTAAGGAGATCCACCCACCTCGGCCTCGCAAAGTGCTGGGATTACAGATGTGGGTCACTGCACCCGGTTGATTTTATATTTTCGCTGGGTTGGGTCTGGCAGGTGTATGGTTAATAAACCATGTCTAAATATTTCTAGGTACCGGTGGCTCAGGCATGCACTGACAGCAATGTTGTGGGTGGTAATATTGGCTTCGAACATGGATGAGAACAAGATCTGGTCTGTTTTTTTCACCCAGACAGTGTCGCCGAGCTGACCTAGGAGATGACAGGACAGGTGCATGAGGCCATGTGTACATCCTGGGAAAGGGGATGCAACTGCTGGGACCCCAGCCCCCCTGCCACCACCCAGCCCACCCGGCCAGCGGCTCTTCCATGTTCGTTACGGCTTTTGAGAGGTTCACTATCCAAAGGAGAATGAATCAAGGAAAGTACAGGGCTGGGACACAATTCTGTTAAACGTGACAAGGAATATGCTTTGGTTCAGGCAAACCCATGGCCAGGCACGGTGGCTCACGCCTGTAATCCCAGCACTTTAGGAGGCCAGGGGCAGAGGATCACTTGAGCCCAAGAGCTTGAGGCCAGCCTGGGCAACATAGTGAGACCCCTCCCCAACTCCACCAAAAATGTAAAAGGAAGAAAAAAAGATGTAACTCAGGCATTACCCGCCTCCAGGTGGCCTTCCTGATGGTGCCGTACTCAGGTGGGCTCAGGGGCAGCCTCTGTTCTCTGGGCATCAGAAGCTGCCTCCCTGGGGCAGTGGTCCCGGGTCAGCTCCTGCAGGAGTCCAGGGACAGGATGATGGTGGATGGATCAGAACTGAGGGTCAGAGATGTGGAGAGGCAGACGGCTTTGGGACTCACTTGGTGAGATCAGTGGCATTTGCTGCAGGGTGACTGTCAGGGTGCAGGGGAGAATTCTGGACCGGCCGTGTCTTCATCTCTCTCTTCCCTCCAATCCCAGGAGAGCAAATGAGGCAGAAGGACTCGCGGTCCCAGCTCGCCAGCTCCATCCTCAGGAACTCGAGGACCATCAAGTTCCATGGCTGGGAGGGAGCCTTTCTGGACAGAGTCCTGGGCATCCGAGGCCAGGAGCTGGGTGCCTTGGGGACCTCCGGCCTCCTCTTCTGTGCCGCTGGTGTCCTTCCAAGTGTCTACCTTTCTGGTGATCTCACTCTCGTCTCTATGCCGAGCAGGACTGGGGAAGGAGTGTGGGGGTCAGGAGGTGAGGTAGGTGGAGCCACCCAGATTCTACCACCCTGTCCATCAAAACCCACACATTCTGGATCCTTTTCTCTCGGGGGTCCTGCTGTCTGTGAATGAATTAATCACATCATTCTGGTGAAGGTGGCAGGGGCTGATGAGGTCTGCTGTTCTGAGAGTGGGAGGATGGCTTAATCCCAGGAGCCCCAGCAGCATAGTGAGGCCAGTCTGGGCAACATAGCGAGACCCCCATCTCTACAAAGTCTTAAAAATGAACCAGGTGTGGTGATGCTTGTAGTCCCAGCTGCTTGGGAGGCTGAGGCAGGAGGATCACTTGAGCCTGGGAGGTAGAGGCTGCAGCAAGGAGAGATCATCCCACTGCACTCCAGCCTGGGTGACAGAGAAAGACCCTGTCTGTAGGAAAAACAAAAAGAAAAGGAAACATGGAGATGATTCCCACCCTGGCCTGAAGGACTGAGGGGAGGGGAGCTATGTGAGGAGCCCTGGGAGGCAGCCAGGGGGTCACAATCCTGCCGTCCAGACCCTGCTGGGGCGCCCATGGGACCAACCCAAGAAAGCTCATGGATGGGCTCATGGCAGACTTGCAGCCCAGAGGCATGCTTAACCCTTGATACCAATGGGGAAACTGAGGCTCAGAGAGGGGCAACTGAGATGCTTGCCCGTGGTGACAGAGCTAGGTAGAGGCCAAGCTGGGATTCAAACCCAGGTCACCTGGCTCCAGAGTCCAGCCCTAACCAGGACACCATATGGCTCTTGGGCCTCAGGGTGTGGGAATAGCCGTGCATTGGGCCACTGATGTGATCTCGGCTCTCTGACCCTCTCTTGGGGAAGTTGACTTTGTCTCAACCTGGCCGTGGGGGCCCTGGACAAGGCGGCATCTTGCCAGCTTCAAGCCCTCTCTTTCCTTCCTTCTGGCAAAGAGCCGCTGTTCTCGGGCTGGCATCACCTCCCCTCCCTCCTGGGCTGCTGCCGCAGCTCAGCCTCAGTCTCAGCTAAAGTAACTGTGCCCCAGCCGCCTGGCTCCTAACTGGTTCCAGATGCTTGCCCCAGGTGGAAGGGGGCATGGTAATGCGTGCGCATCCGTCCGCCAGCCTGCAGCAGGCCCACGTGGGCCACCCTCGGAAACCTCTGGCTCCAGCTTTCCCAAACATACCCAGGTTTACATTCCTGGGCCGGCCCACAGCCAGGTCCACGAGCCCTTTGGGAGACGGGGGAGGCCAACTCACCCAGTGCCTGGTGCCTGGCGTTGCCTCACCCAGCCTGGCGCACTTGTAGAGGCTGGAGGTGATGCTGCAGCCGTTTGAGCTGAGCCAGTGTGACCCCCATTTATGCAATCCAGGAAGAACTGAGGGGTCCTGGGAGTGGACACGGAAGGGCCCATTAGACTTAGGCCAGGTTTCTCTGTCCCTCTGAGCTGTCGTTGTCTATGTTCAAATCTGGAGCTCCCTGGAGGGCATGCCTAGTGCCTGGCACAGGGCCCAGTGCATAGTAGGTGCTCAGTAAAAACAGGGCATGAATGGGTGAGTGCATGCATGAATGGTCACATCTTCCAGATGGTCACTTCATTTTCCGGCCAGCCACCGTGTTTTGCTAAGCACCTGCCTAGTCCTGGCCCAGGCTGAATTTCTTTACAGAGCACATGCTACGTGCTGGGGTTCTCTGCCGAATTTACACTTGATTTTGGAGTTCCCTACACTTGGCTACAACTGCACAATCATTCCGGGAACTTCTTTCTTTCCTTATTATTTATTTGTTTTCTTGAGACAGGGTCTCCCTTTGCCACCCAGGCTGCAGTGCAGTGGCGTGATTTTGGCTCACTGCAATCTTCGCCTCCTGGGTTCAAACGACTCTCCCGACCCAGCCTCCTGAATAGCTGGAATTACAGGCACGCACCACCACACCTGGCTAATTTTTGTTTTGTTTTGTTTTTGTAGAGATGGGGTTTCACCATCCTACCAGCTGGTTGCAAACTCCTGACCTCAAATGATCCGCCACCTTGGCCTCCCAAAGTGTTGGGATTACAGGTGTGAGTCACCATGCCCAGCCTTGCTTTTCATTTTCAAAATTTCTTTTTGGGACACGGTCTTGATCTGTCACCCAGGCTGGAGTGTAGTGACATGATGAGAGTTCACTGCAGCCTCAAGCTCTGGGGTGCAAGTGATCCTCCTGCCTCAGCCTCCAGGTTAGCTGGGACTCCAGGTGGTACCACCACACCTGGTTCCGTTCAGGGAGCTCTTTAGTTTTTTTCCCCAAGTTTTGCTTTGAGTCATTTGGACCTATATAAAAGTTACTGTGGGACAGTGACCATGGATCAGTTGTTAATATCTTTCCATATTTCTCATCTATGTTACATAAAATCGTATTATCATACATACATTTTTTCTGTATCATTAAGAATTAATACAGAGACGTTTCTGAAGATGTCACCTTTTTACTCTGAAATACTTCACCTCTTTCCCATAACAAGGATATTTTCTGATTTAACACAATTACAGCATTCAGAAAACTGAACATTGAAGTAATACCTTCATTTAATGTACAGTCCATATAAAATTTCCCAGCTTTCCCAATAACGTTCTTTCAAAAAACTGTTTTGTTTTGTTTTAAATCTGGGATGCAGGCCAAGGTCGCACAGTGTGCATAATTGCCATGTCTTTTTAATTTTCTTAATGTAGAACAGAGGTCTACAGACTTTTCCTGTAAAGTGAAATGTAGAGATTGCAGGCCTTACGATCGCTGTTACAGCTGCTCAGAATTGTCATTGTAACACAAAAGCAGCTCTAGACGACATGTAAGTGAATAGGTATGGCTGCGTTACAATAAAACTTTATTTACAAAATCAGGTTGTGGGCCACATTTGACCCAAAAGCCAGCTCCTGATCTTGAACATTCTCCTTCCACACGCTACCTTTCCTTAACCAATGTTTTATTTTTTATTTTTATTTTCTAGTTTATTTTGATACAGAGTTTCTCTCTGTTACCCAGGCAGGAGTGCAGTGATGCAATCTCTACTCACTGCAACCTCCGCCCACTGGGTTCAAACAATTCTACTGCCTCAGCCTCCTGAGTAGTAGGGATTACAGGCATACACTACCACACCTGGCTAAATTTTGCATTTTTAGTAGAGATGGGGTTTCACCATGGTGGCCAGGCTGGGTTTCAAACTCTTGACCTCAGGAAATCTACTCACCTTGGGCTCCCAAAGTGCTGGGATGACAGGCGTGAGCCAGTGTACCCAGCACCCCCCCAACATTTTATTGTACAATTTTTCAGACACTAATAAATGGAAGTAATTTCACAGTTGAACACCCACATACCTAGATTTTCCTGTTCACATTTTATTTTGCATAATCACATAGGTCTCCATCCATCTTAGTTTTGGATACATTTCAAAGTAAGTTGCAGATATCAATATGATTTTCCCTAAACATTTTATTTTCATTAAGCACCTTTAAAAAAAAAATCCCAGCTGGGTGTGGTGGCTCAAGCCTGTAATCCCAGCACTTTGGGAGGCCGAGGCGGGTAGATCACGAGGTCAAGAGATCGAGACCATCCCGGTCAACAAGGTGAAACCCCGTCTCTACTAAAAATACAAAACATTAGCTGTGCATGGTGGTGCGTGCCTGTAATCCCAGCTACTCAGGAGGCTGAGGCAGGAGAATCGCCTGAACCCAGGAGGCGGAGGTTGCGGTGAGCCGAGATCGCGCCATTGCACTCCAGCCTGGGTAACAAGAGCAAAACTCTGTCTCAAAAAAAAAAAAAAAATCCCAACTGGATGCAGTGGCTCACACTTGTAATCCCTACACTTTGGGAGGCCGAGATGGGAGAACTGTTTGACTTCAGGAGTTCAAGACCAGTCTGGCCAACCTAGGGAGACCCTGTCTCTATAAAAAATGAAAAAATTAGCCATGCATGTCAGTGCCTTCTTGTAGTCTCAGCTACCCATGAGGCTGAGTTACGGGAGAATTGCTTGAGCCCAGGAGGTTGAGGCTACAGTGAGCTGTGTTCACAGCACTGCACACTCCAGGCTGGATAACAGACCAGACCCTGTCCTTGTCTCAAAAAAAAAAAAAAAAAAAAAATCCTGCATTGACAATTTTGAAGTGTCCAGGAAGTTACTTTGCAAAACATTCTCTTAATGTGGATTTGTCAGCTTGTTTGCTGAAGAGAAGATTCAAGTTGAACATTTTTGACAGGAATATCACTAATGTAATGACACATCTCAGGTGAGCTTATTAAAAGTACCAGTTCTTGGCCAGATGTGGTGGCTCGAGCCTGTAATCCCAGCACTTTGGGAGCCTGAGGTGGGCAGAGCAACTGAGGTCAGGAGTTCGAGACTAGCCTGGCCAACATGGCGAAACCCCCATCTCTACTAAAAATACCCAAATTAGCCGGGCATGGTGGCACACGTTTGTAATCTTAGCTACTCGAGAGGCGGAGGCAGGAGAATCACTTGAACCTGGGAGGTGGAGGTTGCATTGAGCCGAGATCGTGCCACTGCTCTCCAGCCTGGGTGACAGAGTGAGACTCCATCTCAAAAAAAAAAAATGTACTAGCTCTAGAACCTCTTCTCAGAGACTCTGTTTTTGTAGGTTTTTAGTGAGAGCCCAGAATATATTTTTAGTAAGTTTCCCCAAGCGAATCTGCTGTTCAGCCAACGTGGAAGTTAGCACATTATTTCGTACAATGTTGACAGCAACCCATAATAAAATCGATGTCCTTACCCTGTGTTCTGAATTAGAAGGCTGAGGCTCAGGTGGTTAAGGAACTAGCTGGAGATGACTCACCTCTCCGTGGTGCATCCTTACTGGGAGCTCTGTGTGTTTGATGCTGACACAAGCCCAAGCATTGCCCTTTCTGCTAGATTGGCTCCTGCTGTCTGCAACAGTGCTGCAACTAGAGTTCTTGCCTGCTGGTGCCAGGCTGGTAGATATTTTCAAGTCAGGGAGGTCCTGAGAAGAGAGTTGCTACGGCCACATTTGATGGCCTAAACTGAGGCTCTAAACCCTTATTTCACCAAAGTCACTCCAGCCCAGGAAGCTGTGAGTCTCTTGGGCCTGGGGCTTTGAGAGGCAGAGCTCACGGCTTAAAGCCAGCATCTGCTTCAATGTTCCATCAGAGCCCTGATGAGATTTAGTGTCTGTGTGTGTGTGTGTGTTTCCTGATTCAGCTACACTACTCCAAGGGTGAGCTTCAGAGCACATTGGCCTTGGGCGTGGAGGAGCATTATTTTCACATCGGCATCCATCTGGTAGCTGCTAAGGCCAGTCTCACCAACTTTGTGAAGCTGGAACGTTTCTTCGTGCAGGTATGTGGAGGACAGCTCAGGCCACTCGCACGCTGGGGTGGGGGTGGGGGGCTCCTGGGACAGCTGTTGGAGAAAAAAAAAATTGTCCTAATGTCCTGATTCCTGGGAAGACGGGCACGCAAGGCTGTGAAATGGACAAAGTTTGCTGGAGTGGATTATCTGCTGGTGTCTTTATCCATGCCTTCTTCCTTTGGCATGATTTATTGCACATCTACTAGGTGCCAGGTACTATTTCAGAAGGTGGGGTGTGTCCTAAAATGGGACTGATCAATCCTTCTTCTCATCAACTGTGTACTGTAGTGGGGGATATTAACTACCCAAAATGACACAAATAGATAGTAGTAAGATCCGGAGAAAATGTACTGCACTGACTGAGTGAACAGGGAATGTATTTAGGTTACGTGGCCAGGGAAGGCTCCACTGAGGAGGTGGTGCTTGAGCCTGCCTTGGATGATAAGTGCAGCCATTTGCAAATCTACGGGAAGGCCAGGCGTGGTGGTTCATGCCTGTGATCCCAGCACTTTGGGAGGCTGAGGCGGGGGGATTACAAGATCAAGAGATCGAGACTACACTTACCAACACGGCAAGACCGTCTCTATTAAAAATGCAAAAATGAGCCAGGTGTGGTGGCACACGCCTCTAGTCCCAGCTATTGAGGAGGCTGAGGGAGGAGATTCGCTTGAACTGGGGAGGCGGAGGTTGCCATGAGCTGAGATTGCACCACTGCACTCCAGCCTGGGCGTGACAGCAAGACTCCATCTCAAAAAAAAAAAAAAAAAAAGAGCAAACTTCCTACCCCACCCCAGAAGTCCCCCTGCAGTGCCCTCAAGTGACCCTCAGACTATGGTACCTACCAGTAAGGACAGCGACCCTCTCTGAGGCTTTGCACAGGCTGTTCCCTCTGCCTGGAATGCTCTTCCCTGCCTCCTCCCCAAGCTTGCTTCTCTGCGTTTCTTTCTCCCTTGAATGTCTCTTGTGACCATCCTTGTCCCATCATTTTCTGTCCTGTGACTATCTCCCTGTCAGCCTGGAAGCCTCGTAAGGGCCAGGAGCAGGTCTTGGCTATCTTTGTACGCAGGCACTCGGCACTGGCTCGGGAGCGTAATACTTGCTCACTGCTTGATTGAGAAGTCCCAGTACCAACTGCGTGCTTCCTGCAGGCTCCTCTCCACAATCTAGCCCTGGGCTGAGTGCACCGTTTGTATTATCTTGCAGAGGTTGAGACTTTGTTGCCTTCATTGCGTAGGAAAGTGAGGCTCAGCCAGGATGGAAACTTGCGCAGAGCCCCGCAGCTTGACCACGGAGTTGAGAAGCGGCTGTTGTGCGCTGTCTCCAGTTGGCCACAGTCCTCCTTTATGTTATCCGCTCATCCTTAGGAAGCGTTTGGCTTTTTGATTCCCTGACGTATGTCACCATGCAGAAAACTATAAATGATCCACAGATACTCCCTTTCTCCTCCTCTGCAAGCTTCTCTCCTTTCCCATCCCAGGCAGAAGCGTGGGTCAGGTTCCTCTGTGGCGCCATGATTCTCTCCCAGCTCAGCGCCCTTCCCGGGGAGCTGGTCCTGCAGACCACATAGGAGCAAGCTCCTGGGACCCGTGTCCTGCACTACGTGGTGCTGTGGGATGGCCAGGAGTTGGCCTCACTGGGAGCCTGTCCGGGCCTCTCCCCAGGCCCTTCAGGAACCTCAGCCTGCAAAGTGAGTCTTTGAGGGGATGCGGGAAGTGGTGACCCAGTGACTTAAGAAATCATCCCTGGCTGGGCGCAGTGGCTCCTGCCTGTAAACTCGGCACTTTGGGAGGCCAAGATGGGTGGATCATCTGAGGTCAGGAGTTCGAGACAAGCCTTGCCAAAATGGTGAAATCCATCTCTACTAAACAACAATTAGCTGGGTGTGGTGGTGGGTGCCTGTCATCCCAGCTGCTTGGGAGGCTCAGGGAGGAGAATTGACTGAACCCGGGAGGCAGAGGTTGCAGTGAGCCAAAATCGCGCCATTATACTTCACCCTGGGCAACAGAGTGAGACTTGATCTCAAAAAGAAGCCATCACTGACCACCTGCTGATCCCAGGCATGATTCTAGGCACAAGGGATCCATCAGGAAGCAAGATGGCCCAGCTGTCACCCCTCAGGGAGACAGGCATTAAGCAACAAGACACACATAAGCAAAATAACATCCAACATAACTACTTCCACATGTGGGAAAGACTGTGAGAGCAAGCAGGGCCTGTATGGAGTGCGGGGCTCCTTTAGGTGGGGTGGTCTGGGAAGGCCTCTTGGAGGAGGTGACTTCCCAGCTGAGATCTGAGGGATAAGAAGCTGCTGGCTGAGGTGCAGATCTGAGCAGAGGCACTTCAGGCGAAAGCCCCGGGTGGAAATGAGCTTTGTGTGTAGAGCAGCATCAGGGAGGCCAGCGTGGCTGGAGTGAGGAGAAGGGAGGAGGTGAGGCAGGTGGGCTGGGGACCCAGGGCATGCAGGGTCTCGGCCCACAGAGAGGAGCTAGGGCTTATCCTGAGTGCCACTGAGCAGGGAGAAGGGTCCATGGTGGGGGAGGGGTGGCATCCCTGGGCAGTTACGGTGCCAGGGGAGGTGAGGGCCAGTGCAGCCCCGAAGGCAGCCATGAGCCCCGGGGTCCTCCAGGAACAGGCACCCCTGGAAGGGGCTGTCGTTCGTGGTCTGTGCAGCCATGCAGACTGTCAGTTGCTGTATGAGAAACCCCCTGGGCACGGAGAAGAGCCCAACCCCAGACCCACCAGGTGCAGAGACAGAGTGTAGATCCCAGCCCAGGGGCACAGCTTGCCAGGTGGCCTGATGGAATTCTCCCAACGTTACACTTGCCGCTTGTGTGCCCTGGAAGGCAGAGGAAATGAGCAGGTCCTCAACAGGCCAAGGCAGTGTGCATGTGTGTGTATGCCTGTGTATATGTGTGCATGCCTGTGTGTGTGCACACCTGTATGTGCACGTGTGTGTGCCATGTGTGGCTGCCTGTGCATTTGTGTATGTGTGCATGCCTGTATTTGCATGCATGTGCACGTGTGTGTGTGCATGCTTGTATTTGCACATATGTATGCCTGTGTGTGTGCATGCCTGTATTTGCATCCATGTGTGCATGTGTGTGTGCATGCTTGTATTTGCTCGTATGTATGCATGCCTGTATACACGTGTGTGCATGCATGTGTGCATGTGTATGCCTGTGTGTGTGCAGGCCTTATGTGAGCATGTGTGTGTGTATGCCTGTGTTCATGGGTGTGTGTGTATATGCACATGCACGCATGTGTGTGTGTATTTGTGCCACCCTTGGTGAGCCTCGCAGCTTGCAGCCCCACACTGTGGTCACCGTGTTCCACGTGGTGGGTCAGCAGGTGGCAGGGAAGAGGCTTCCAGCCCTGCATGTGGTCAGCCTCTCCAGAACCAGTGACTGGGTGATGCCCTGGGAACCAGCCAGTGCCAGTGTCTCTGGGCACAGCTCCCTGCAGCCCATCTGAACAGGTGAGTGTCCTTTGTGCAGAGCTCAGAGCTCACCACAGCACAAAGAGCCCCCAGGCAGCCTCCTGCTGGAGGGGTCTGGGAAAGCAGGACTGTGCAGGGGCCTCAGGAGGTGGGGTCGTGATGCAGGAGGTCAGGGCAGCTTGACTCACCTGGGGGACAAAGGAAGGAGACCCAGCTATGGGGTGCCACCTGTCATACCCCGAGATGGAAGGAGAGCATAGGGCTGGGCGGCATGGGGACGTGGGGAATCTGAGAGGGCGCAGGTCACCCATGCATGTGAGGCCCCCAAGAGCGATGCAGGTTGTTGGGGGTTGGGGCTGCTCCCATTAGATCTTGATTCAAGGTGGTAAAAACCTGCTCCAAAACTCAGTGGCATCAAGCAAGCACTGGTCCTTGCTCACAAGGCTGTGGGTTACCTGGGCAGCTTTTCTGGTCTTCCACATGTTCACGGTCTGTCGGGTGAGCAGGTGGCTCTGCTGGCCTTGGCTGGGCTCTCTGACCTGCTCGGGGACTGGCTGTCAGCCTCGCTCAAACATCTTGAGCTGAAACCAGGCTCCCTCCAACCCTGGGTGGCACCTGCCCAAAGGCGAGCAGGGTTGGTTCTCATGTGGTTGGGAAGGGGTTCAAGGGAGGAAGTGTGGCGAGGCCTCTTAAGGCCTGGGCTTAGAACTGGCGCTCGCTCGGTCACTTCACTGAATTCTATTAGAACATCACAAGGCCATGTGTCTCCTCCTGGAGAAGCCTTGAAGTCTCATTGTAATGGGGATTCCCACAGGGACAGTGCAGACGGTCAAGTGGTCATGGTGACAGAGTGAGCGCATAGCTTTCAAATTTTGTGAAAATGGTCTGGGTGTGTGGCCCCGAGTGGCCACCTGCCTGAGCTGGCCGTGGCGGCCGCCGAGAGTCCTCTGAACAACACTGGGGCTGCAGCTGCTGACCTCAGCTCACATGGCCTTCCCTTTGTGTGTCCTCCCTCACCCAGTGGAGCTCACCCACCCACTGCCCCTCCCCCTGCCTCGACACTGCAGCCTCCACCTGTCCTCAGAGCATTTGGGCGGCAGCCACCGGGACTGCCTTGTCGGCTGGGATGGTAGGAACCAGGTAGGTGTCAGGGCTGAAGGTCACCCTGGGGCAGAGCTGGACTCCACCCTGCAGGCTGCGCAGGGTCTTTGGAGCCCTCCCCTGCTCAAGGAGTCTTACCTGGGGCTGAGAAGGCTGCACCATGTCCCACAGTCTCACTAGAAGGGCAGCAGGAGACCTGGGTCCCCACAACACCTTGGCAGGCACGGCAGTGACGGTGCCTGACGGGCCGTGAATGCTTAGCCCGTGATAGGTGCTGTGGGTCAACCCACACCTCAGCTTCCAGTCTGCTCAGTGCTACTAATAGCCCCACGTTCAGATGATGAAATTGAAGGACTTAGAGATGCTGTGACCTGCCCGGAGCCACAGACCTGGGGAAGACGGTGGACGAGGAGAGCGAACTCCAGTTTCATCTCGTCATGTGTTCACTCCATCCGCTCCTCTCCAAGCCTCAATATCTTCCTCTGAGAAATGGGCTGAGCTCTCCCAGGGCCTTGCACAGGGCTGGGTTTGTGCTCAATGCCATCTGTCCTTGCAGCCTTGACCTTGATGGAGACGGTGGTCTGTGCAGGTGGGAAAGAGGTGCAGCCTGTCTGGGTAAGGCTCCTGGCTGAGTCTGTGTTCCTCCCCAGCTGCTGGTCTCCTCCTCCCTATGGCTGGGGAAGACTGAGCTGGCTGCCCTCCTGGCCCTGGCTCACCCGTTCAATGTCTCCTGGCAGCAAGCTGAGGCCAGTGGCCTTGCTGAGAACAGGGGTGGCAGGCAGAGCCGGCAGGTGAGCGAGGATGTCCCAGGCGCCCTTGGCGGGGGCAGGAGCTGAGAGCTATGTGGCTGAGCCTGGGGGGCTGGGCACCTC
Source organism: Saimiri boliviensis (assembly GCF_048565385.1). Taxonomy (NCBI): domain Eukaryota; kingdom Metazoa; phylum Chordata; class Mammalia; order Primates; family Cebidae; genus Saimiri; species Saimiri boliviensis. Next base: position 25,222 of record NC_133460.1, on the reverse strand, counting down.
AGGTAGAAGGAGACCGTGTTCATCAGTGACAAGGACTTCTCCAGAATCACAGCTCCCTGAAGCCTGGGATCTCCAGGGTCCTTCATTCAGTTGTTCCTTTATCAATACCTCATTAAGCACCTACTGTATACCATGCCGTATTTGCGGACAGCTCGCATTTTAACTTGGGAAACAGGTCCGGGCGTCTCCAATTCATTTATAGTTGCCTGTTTAGTGGTAGCTTTGGGTACTGAGTGAGCAGCTGGGCACCCCATCTGGCTAGGTGGCCCCTGGTGTCTCCCATCGCCTCTCTAAGCCTTTCGTTTTTCCGTCTGTGAAAGGGAGGACAATAGGCCAGTTGTGTGCAGGCAAAAGACGCTCTCCAGAATTCAAGCCAAGGAATGAATGTAAAAACCAGAAGGTGCGGTAAGCACCATAAAGCAGTAAAGATGGGCTGGGCACAGTGGCTCACGCTTGTAATCCGAGGACTTTCGGAGGTCGAGGCAGGCGGATCACTTGAGGTCAGGAGTTTGAGACCAGCCTGGCCAACATGGCAAAACACTCTCTACTAAAAATCCAAAAGATTAGCTGGGCATGGTGGTGCACACCTGCAATCGCAGCTACTCGGGAGGCTGAGGCAGGAAAATCTCTTGGGCCCTGGAGGCAGAGGTTGCAGTGAGTCAAGATCACGCCATTGCACTCCAACATGGGCGGCAGAGTGAGACTCCATCTCAGAAACAAGAAAAAAAGTAAACAGTATATAAGATTGAGAGGAGCTGGGCAGGCGGGTGTGGGAGCTACTGTAGGCGGGGGGTCAGTGAGGGCCTCATGGGGGAGGCAGCCCTGAGATGGGAAGGGCCAGGCTTGCGAAAAGCCGCAGAAGCAGCACTGCAGGGGTCAGGAAAAGCATGTGCCAAGGCCTCTGTGGTGGGAGGAAGCCTGGTGCTTTGGGAAGAGCTGGAAGGGGAATACGACGGGCGGGTGACCAGGAGATGAGGTCAGACGGGCAGGGACAGATTCTGCTGGGCCTGGAGGCCGCACGGAAGCCCGCGATTGCTTTCTGCTTTTGGAAATGCTGAGTCTGGGTGTCGGGGATGAGGCGGTTTCTTTTCATCCAGATGCTTTCACTCTGCAGCATGGGACAGCTCTGGGCTCTTCCAGAGATGAGGGGCAGGGCAGTCTCTTCACCCTCCATTCTAATTCCTCTACAGGAATCTTATAGGAGGGCGATGTCGGCTTCTCCACCCTCCCCAGCCTCTCATTTCCCAATAGAGATGGGCTGTGGGGGTGCCGTTAGCCTCTCTTCTCCCCCGGGTCTCCCGCTTACCCCCACCACTGCCCTCCCAGCTCAACGCAGGTACAGCTCACCTGGAACAGAGAACATGACTCTGCAGCTCGCCTGGGCCGACAGGTTCTCTGCACACAGCACCGCCTGGGATGGCTGCCTGGCGGCCTCCCCGGGGCAGGTATGTGGGGTCTGGCTGCTGTGCCCAGTGTGGGGCTACCCTTTGTTCCAGGCTTCTCGGCTGCCCCCCCGCCAGGTCATGTACCCTATTCTCTTCCCTATCAGCTCCAGGAAACTTTGGGCCTGGACCCCCTCCGGGCCTGCGGGGCCATAACACAGACCCCAGATGTGTTCACTGAAGATCTCCACCTGTCCTGGGGCCAGCAGCGTGTGCGGCACAACTTGACATACGAGGCGAGGCCTGGGGAGCAGTGTCCAGGCACGGAACCCCCACACGGCTCCACGTGCTGCAGGAGAGCCCCACCCTGAGACTGTGTGGTCTTGAGTTCCAGTGCTTGTGGAATCCTGGGCAACTCACTTCCCTGCTTTGCACCTGGGGTTTCTCACCTGTGAAATGGGCACAATACTCCCTTCCTACCTGGGATGTGCTGAGGGCTCTGGAAGACCAGAACAGCATGTGTTTCCAGCATGAGATGCTGGAAACAGATGGGGAAGGAGGTGGGGTGCTAGTGGGCTTCTCAGGAGGGGGCGGGGGGAGATTGGGAGCTCAGCTTCCTGGAGGCATCAGGAACCAGGTCTCCTCCAGCCTCACTACATGATGGGCTCCTCATGGGGCCGAGCACTGTTCTGCAGAGCCTCAGGCAGGAACCTGCCCATGGAGAACTGGGGAGAACTGGCCCTGGAAGCTCCCTTCCCATCTGGGTTCCTGGGGCTCTTAGGCCCGTCCCCGTAAGTGCTCACAGCAGAAATCCGGCCATAGTCAGGGTGCAGTGGCTCACGCCTGTAATCCCACCACTTTGGGAGGCTGAGGCGGGGAATCACCTGAAGTCAGGATTTCGAAACCAGCCTGGCCAACATGGTAAAATGCTGTCTCTACTAAGAATAAAAAAAAAAAAAAAAAAAAAAAAAAGCTTGGCGTGGTGATGTGCACCTGTAGTCTCAGCTACCTGGGAGGCCAAGGTGGGAGAATCACTTGCACCTGGGAGGTGGAGGTTGCAGTGAGCCGAGATTGTGCCACTGCACTCCAGCTTGGGCTACAGAGCAAGACTCTGCCTCAAAAAAAAGAAGAAAATCCTGTACCAGAGTGTAAGGGAGTGCTGTGGCTGATGAGGGCTCTGACGTGGACTCCTGATACATGTTCTTGCTAGGTGAGGGTCTCCACCTGCAGCTGGCCATGGGCATTCTCTTACGTGATGAGCCCCTGACACATGGGCCCTCTCATTCCAGAGGCATCGGCCATCTCAGCCAGACAAGATCATCATGGAGGCCATGGTGGAGCACGTCCTCAGGGCCTCTTGTGCCCGGCAGAGATTCTGGGGAGAAGTACAGACTGACTACGCACACTGGCTGCGGCACTCCCTCCACCTGCGGCTCTGTGACCTGCCCAGGGTGAGTCTGCCCTGGGGAAAGGGGCAGCTGGAGGGCCAGGGATCCGTGGTGATGGGGTAATATGGAGGGCGGTGCCTGCAGAAGGCAGGGGTGTGAGCGAGGCAGCCAGATGCCAGTGTGCTGGCTCTGCTGTTTGCCTGCTGGGTGACTGGGCAGGGCACAACTCCTCTCTGAGCTGCCAGTGTTTCATCTGGGGAATAGAAGCAGCAGCAGGTTCCAGGATGTAGGGTGATGGTGGGAGTTAAGAGAGATGTGATGCAGGAATGCTCAGCCTTGGTGCCTGGCACAGAAGTTAGCATTGCTGTTGTCATGATTGCCTCAAAAGAGAGGTGTTGGAACCCCTTTTCCTCAACCCCTTTCTCCTCCTGGGGTTGGTAGCTGGTTCATTGGTCCTTTTATCCACCCACCCATCCATTCATTCACCCATCCTTCCTTCCTCCTTCCCACCTTCCATCCATCCCGCTATTTCTGCTCTCCCACCCTCCTACCCTCACTCCCTTGCCTCCCTCCATCCCTCCACCATCTATCCCTCCATCCACCCACCATCCATCTATCATCATCCTTCTACCATCCATCCATGCATCCCAGGGACCCACACTCTTCTGTAAAAGGACAGACAGTAAATATTTTAGGCTTTATGAACCATCCAGTCCCTGTTTCAATGCCCAACTCCACCACTGTCTTGTGAAAGCAGCTATGGATGACATGTAAGTGAATGCATGTGGCTGTATTCCAGTAAAAGTGTTTCTAAGAGTTGGCACTGAGCCAGATTCAGCGCTGAACCTTCGTTTCCCACCCCTTATGTATTCCTCTGTTCATTCAGAAAACATGTATTTTTTTTTTTTGAGATGGAGTTTCACGCTTGTTACCCAGGCTGGAGTGCAATGGTGCGATCTCGGCTCACCGCAACCTCCGCCTCCTGGGCTCAGGCAATTCTCCTGCCTCAGCCTCCTGAGTAGCTGGGATTACAGGCACGTGCCACCATGCCCAGCTAATTTTTTGTATTTTTGGTAGAGATGGGGTTTCACCATGTTGACCAGGATGGTCTCGATCTCTTGACCTCGTGATCCACCCGCCTCGGCCTCCCAAAGTGCTGGGATCACAGGCTTGAGCCACCGCGCCCGGCCGTATGTGTTTTACTTATGCCAGGCTGTGCTCTAGGTTCAGGGACTGGGTAGTGAAAGGAGGTGCCGGCCTCCTGGGTGGTGCATTCCAGTGGGGCCAGGAAGATACAGCAAACTGGAGCTGTTTTGGTCTGTGGTCAGGGCGTGGTCAATGCTGTGCAGGGAGGAAGCAGGGAGAGGGGGCAGGGTGTTGGAAAAGGGGCCTCATTAGTGAGGGTGAGCCCTGCGGAGGGAAGGGGCCTGAGGCAGGACCTTGTCTTGAGGACCACGGGGCAGCCCTCATGGAGGGAGCGAGGGAGGTGAGGTTGGGAGGATGAAACAGTCCACAGGCCATGCCAGAGCCCGGCTTCTCTTAAGTGCACGGGACAATGTCTGATTTGCATTTTTTTTTTTCCTGAGACAAAGGGTTTCGCTCTGCTACCCAGGCTGGAGTGCAGTGGTGCTATCTCAGCTCACTGCAAACTCCATCTCCCAGGTTCAAGGAATTCTCCTACCTCAGCCTCCTGAGTCGCTGGGATAGGTGAGCGTCACCATGCCCGGCTAATTTTTGTATTTTTAGTAGAGATGGGGTTTCACCATGTTGGTCAGGCTGGTCTCGAACTCCTGACCTCGTGATCCACCCGCCTCGGCCTCCCGAAGTGCTGGGATTGCAGGTGTGAGCCACCGCGCCGGGCCCTGATTTGCATTTCTTAGAGGTTAGCTGGGGCAGAGGCAGGCGTGGAGGCTGGGAGGTGACAGCTGCTGCGGTATTCCAGGTGCAGGGGACGGTGAGAAGCAGCTCTTGCCACCCCCCATCCCCCGCCCCGTGCCTGCCTGGCACCCAGACGCCTTCATCCTAGGCCGTCTTGGTCTCCGGAGGGCACATCCTGGGCCAGGGTGGGCTCCGGCTGCGTTCCCGCTGCCAGCTGGGCCTCGCCCGAGCCCCAGACCACGGCCGGCACCTCAGCCTGACCCTCCCAAACCACAGCAGGCCTCGTTGGCCCGACTTCTCCGGGGAGCTGGAGGTGGGTGGCCGGGACCAGGCTGACAGTCCCTGGGGCAGATGCCCGGACTTCCCTCCGGTCCGGTCCTCCCTGGGCAGCGGGTCCGCACGGCCTGGGTGGTCTCGCCATCTAGTGGCCACCTGAGGAACTGCAGACGGGCACCCTGGGTGGGGCCAGAGCGTCGCTCTGGGTGCAGGAAACACCTGCTGGACCCGGGGCGAGGCCTGGCGCCAAGACAAAGCAGCTCCTCTACCGGCCCAACACCCAGCCCTTCCTATAACGGAGAGGCAGCAGCTGGGCTGCCCAAGTTTGAATCTGAGCCCAGCTGCCTCCTGGCACCTCAGTTTCGTCCCCTGTCAAATGGTTATAATAATTGCCCTGACTCTATCTCCAATGCGGTTAATATTGCAAAGATTACATATGTCCATAGGCATAGACTGCTTAGAGCGGTGCCTGATGGAGAACTGCCACGACGTAGGTATTTGCTGTCATTAGCCGTTATTGGCCCCATCTCCGCCCCTTCCTGCCTCCCAGCGGCCCTGGGAAGTAGGAAGGGGCAGAGCTTGCCTCCAGTGCCTACTCTGCCCTGACCTGGCCAGGAGATCCCAGCAAGGAACCTCTCTGAACATCTGTTTCCTCATCTTGGATCAGGTATTTCATAGGGTGGTTTTTGGGGTCTGGATAGCAGTTCCCACTGCCTGCACAGCCAAGGCACGTGACATAGCAGATGCTCTCTTGGTGTTTCCATCCGCCTCCTCTGTCTCCCTGGCTGGCTGAACTTGACCTTGTGACTTTCCTTTGCTGAGCCTCAGTCTTCCCCACTGTCAAATGGGAGCATCTAACATCTCCCTTGCAGAATCCTTAGGAGGAAAGCAGACATTTGTATAACATCTGCACATAGTAGGTGCTTGTGAGAAGGGAATTCCCTCCCTTCTTGGTATCTGGAGCTGGAGGGGGATGGCATTTGTGGGTTGATAGTCCAGCAGCTGTGGCCATTTCCAAGGAGCTTCTCCTTCCAGGGTTCTTGTTCTCTGGGACTGATGGTCACTTCCCGTTTCCCAGCCAGGCTCCTGGCTGCTCCCAGATCTGTAAGCCCCATGCCCAGTGGAAACAGATTCCTGGGAATGAGCCTGTGGTGGACACTCAGCAGGTGACTGGTCCTCTTGCTTCCCCATCCCAGATTCATTAGGGACAGCTGTTCTGGTGCCTCCTCATTGGATCCATTCTGGGGTCTGTGGAGTGGTCAGAGGCTTTCTCAGCCTTCTCTATTCCTCCCCACAACCCCGTGGCCCCAGGACAGATGAGGGACAGATTCAGGGAGGTCAGGCACTCTCCCAGGCTGCGCAGAGGTGAGTGGGGCCCTCGCTCTTCAGTGATAGCCAGCGGGGCTGAGGCCGACTCTGTGTGGTCTGCAGACTGTCCCTTGCCCCCACCTGCCTGGCAGGATCACACTGTGCTCTGTGAAATTCCACAGGAGTCCTAGGCTGTACCTTCTTACCAACTTGGATCTCCTGAGAGATCAATGTGCTTCTGCACGTTTAGTAAGCACCCTGCATTAAGTTCCAAGGACTACTCTATTAAATTGCCACCAACCAGAAGGCTTCATGCAACAGACATGTTTGGTCTCACAGTTCTAGAGGCCAGAAGTTGTCAGCAGGGCCACATTGCCTCTGAAAGTCCTAGGGAGGATGCTTCTGTACCACCTCTAGCTTCTGGTCACTGCCGGCAATGAGTGGCTATGGTGGCATCGAGCCAGCCTCTGCCTCTGTCCCACATGGTGGCCTTCTGCCTTCTGGGTGGTGTCTTCACATGGCCTTCTCCTAGGAACAGCATTCATTGGGTGTGTGGCCTACCTTCATCCACTGTGGTCCCATTTTAACCTGATACTCGCAAAAAAACCACAACTATTTCCAAATAACACCACGTTCACGGGTATGGGGGGGTGTCACGACTTCAACATATGTGAGGAACCAAATTCAACCCATAACAGACACACACACACACACACACACACTCACTCACTTTTAAGTCCTTGTAAATTTTGTGAACCATTGTTCAGTATGTTTTACAGACCTTGGAACTGAGGCCCAGAGAGGGTGCTGCCCTTACTGAAGGGTGCACAGCTTGTTAGCTGCAGTGTCTGGAGTAGAATACAGGGTAGCTGAGGCTCCTACCCCCGCAGGGCCTCCTCCAGGCTTGTGTTCTCTTGGGGCCTCTGGGCCTCTCCCCGACCCCATTCTAGACACCTGTCCTGGTCCTGGTCCCTGCCATTCCCCAAGGATAGGTGCCTGCAGGGATTTAGGTAACTGCTCAGTGCCTGGGGTGTTATGCCAGGTGTTACCCGCATCTCCTTGAACTTGCTTAGACCTTTGCAGTGGCTCCTAGGCAAACTCGGAAAGCCTGGGCTGTCGGCAGAAACACCTGGGCACTGCGAATGTTAGAAACACAAGTGCCCGGGGTGCCCCCTCCAACCAGTTAAATCAGAGTGTCTGGGCAGGGCCTGGGAAGCCATCTCTAAGTTGCCCTGTGGAGGCTGCTCCTAGGTTGGTGGGCTCCTAGATAGTTTTTTTTTTTTTTTTTTTTGGGAGAAAGAGTCTCATTCTGTCACCCAGGCTGAAGTGCAGTGGCACCATCTTGGCTCCCTGCAACCTCCGCCTCCCGGTTCAAGCGATTCTTCTGCCTCAGCCTCTCAAGTAGCCATGACTACAGGTGTGTGCCACTACCCCTGGCTAATTTTTTGTATTTTTAGTAGAGACAGCGTTTTACTGGGTTAACCAGGATAGTCTCGAGCGCCTGACCTCATGATCCACGATCCACCTGCCTGCGCCTCCCAAAGTGCTGGAACGACAGGCGTGAGCCACTGTGCCTGGCCTAGATGGATATTTAAAAGATGTTTAAATCTATTTGCTGTGAGATTGCCTCATTTTTGTGTTTTTGTTAGAGACAGGGTTTTGCCATGTTTCCCAGGCTGGTCTCAAATTCCTGGGCTCAAGTGATCTGCTCACCTTACCCTTCTAAAGTGCTGGGATTACAGGAGTGAGCCACTGTGCCCGGCCCTGAGTATTCTCATGGGTGTTTTCTGTGATGAGGCACTGGGACCCTTTCGGGAGGGATGTGGCACAGGGAACCTGGTGCCCTGGAGATTGGGTGTGGTTATTGTGCCTTCCCTTTGTTTCCTGCACGTCGGACTGCAGCCTCCTCAGCCAGCCCGTTCCTGAGCCTGGGGCTGGCAGAAGACAGAGACCAGGGACAGGGCCTGGGACAGACTCCACTCAGGACTTTGCCCTTCCGCTCACAGCTTCGCGGCTCCAAGGCCCAGCGGGTTGGCCTCCTGGGGTGTATCTCCACCTGAGCTTCTCAAAGCCTGGTGCAGTTGGAGGGGAATGTGGAGGCTGTCCGTGTCCAGGGTCCCAAGCTGTCTCCGGGCTTCTGTGTCCCATGAGGAAAGTGAGTGGCGGCTGGGTCCCAGCTCGGCTCACTGGGTCATGGCCCCCATTGGCTCAAGAAAGGAGAGGGGTCTGGGCATTAAGATCTCAGAAGTCGGGACCGGGCCCAGGGGCTCACACCTATAATCCCAGCACTTTGGGAGGCCAAGACAGGAGGATCACTTGAGCGCAGGGGTTCAAGACCAGTCTGGGCAACATAGGGAGACTCCCATCTCTACTTAAAGCCTGGTGGGGTGGTGTGCTCCTGTGTCCCAGCTGCTGGGAGCAAGCTGTGATGGTGCCACTGCACTCCTGCCTCAGTGACAGTGAGACCCTGCCTCAAAAAAAAGGCTTAGAAAACCCTGTCGGGACTGCATGGCATCCCTCACTGACAGCCATGTCAGGTGAGGCTGCTGGAAAGGGTACAGAAGAGGGGGCTTCAGATGGCTCAGCAGATTCTCAAGTCCTAAGGCTTTGAGGCTCGGCCTGGGGCAGTAGGGAGCTATGGAAAGCAGTGGAGGAGGCGGAGGAGGCAGCTGGAAACATCAGGGTGTCCCAGCAGGTCCCCTGCTGGCTCCTGGGGGCAGAGAAGAGAGTGTGGTGCTGCGGGCACGTGCCCACGGGCAGTCAGCAGACGTGGAGGTCCTGGGGGCAGAGAAGAGAGTGTGGAGCTGCGGGCACGTGCCCACGGGCAGTCAGCAGACGTGGAGGTCCTGGGGGCAGAGAAGAGAGTGTGGTGCTGTGGGCACGTGCCCACGGGCAGTCAGCAGACGTGGAGGTCCTGGGGGCAGAGAAGAGAGTGTGGAGCTGCGGGCACGTGCCCACGGGCAGTCAGCAGACGTGGAGGTCCTGGGGGCAGAGAAGAGAGTGTGGTGCTGCGGGCACGTGCCCACGGGCAGTCAGCAGACGTGGAGGTCCTGGGGGCAGAGAAGAGAGTGTGGAGCTGCGGGCACGTGCCCACGGGCAGTCAGCAGACGTGGAGGTCCTGGGGGCAGAGAAGAGAGTGTGGAGCTGCGGGCACGTGCCCACGGGCAGTCAGCAGACGTGGAGGTCCTGGGGGCAGAGAAGAGAGTGTGGTGCTGCGGGCACGTGCCCACGGGCAGTCAGCAGACGTGGAGGTCCTGGGGGCAGAGAAGAGAGTGTGGTGCTGCGGGCACGTGCCCACGGGCAGTCAGCAGACGTGGAGGTCCTGGGGGCAGAGAAGAGAGTGTGGTGCTGCGGGCACGTGCCCACGGGCAGTCAGCAGACGTGGAGGTCCTGTTCCGGGATGGCAGGCAGCCCTTCCAGCCCCTGGGGCTCCTGACATTGCAGGCTGCCGACTACAGCCTCCTGCTGGCCGCATACAACTGCCAGGGGCGCCTGCTGGGCCCTGTGGAGGTGAGAGGGCCTGGACTGGGACACAGGGAAGGGTTACTGTTCTCTCTCTGGACAGAGGCCACAGTGCCAGGATGCCTGAGCCCTTTGGGTCCATCTGTGCCCAGAAACCAGAGCACACGACCCCAGGGTGAGGCCCGCACCTGCTGCTGGCACCGAGACCTTATGCGGCCCCGAGGGAGTCCCAGCCTCTTCTAACAGTCCTACAGTCCAGGATTGCAGCAGTTGGCTCCCAGGTGCAAGTCTGGCTGGAAGAGAAGTTTCCAGCACCTGGTGGGTAGCACAGAGGGGAAGGATTGGGTGGAGAGCTCCTCTCCTCTGGCCTGGCTTGTAGCCCCCACTTGCCAGGCATCCCACCCTGGGCAGGAAGGTCTGGGGCTCTCTCTGCCCTGGACCTCACCCTGATTCAGCCGTGGCTTCTCTACTCAGGTACAGCTGGCAGGCACCGTGGATGGCGTGGCAGGCCTCCTCCTTCAGCTGTCCCAGGCAGGGCTGGAGGCCATGCAGGTGAGTGGTCAGGCCGTCACCACCTTTTGGGCCAGGGCCAGGCCAGGCAGGCACTGACCCAGCACCTGCCTCTTTACCTGGAGTGGCTGCAGTTGCGGCTGGAGCAGCTGGAATGAGCTGGAATGTGAGTGTGTGAGGGAGGCCTCAACCCTGCACCGAAATCCACGCCCAGTCCGGGGCCCTAAGCCCTCACATTGGCCTGTGGCTCTGTTTTGATCAGAATCGTGGCCTTGCTTTCCGCCGACCTGCAGCTCAGTTGTGTTGAGACCCCTGCCTGACTTCTTACAGACCTATAGTCTTTTATTTTCTTTCTTTTTTTTTTAACATGGAGTCTTGCTCTGTTGCCCAAGCTGGACTGCTGTGGCATGAATTTGGTTCACTGCCACCTCTGCCTCCTGGGTGCAAGCGAGTCCTGTCTCAGCCTCTCAAGTAGCTGGGACTACAGGTGAGCGTCACCACACCCAGCCAATTTTTCTATTTTTAGTAGAGATGGGGTTTCACCATATTGGCCAGGATGGTCTTGATTTCTTGACCTCGTGATCTGCCCACCTCAGCCTCCCAAAGTGCTGGGATCACAGGTGTCAGCCCCCGTGCCTGGCCCAACCTTCCTTTTTTCCATGGTCTGCTGTCTTATTCTTACAGAGTCTCCAGGGTAATATCCCTTATGCCTGCTGCCTCAGTTTCTACAGTCATGCATGTGCTTTCTTTTGAATGGACAGCCTTGTTTCTGTGAAGCTCACGGCCACAGGGTCTCTTTCTGGTTCCATGATGAGTTCTCTGTGTCCGTGTGGTCGTTAAATGCTCACAGCTCCTGCCCTCCTGGCAGGACTAAGAACTTCTGGCCTCTCCATCATCCAGGGCTAATGTCCGGCCCAGCTCAGAGCCCCCAAGACCCTGCCCAGCGCCAGGGTGGGAGTCCCTCTGACTGGCTGTGGAACGTCACCTTGTAGCCTCTCTGCTGTGCCAGAGTCCCATGGCCACCCACACGGCAGTGAATTTGAAAGAGTGCTCCGTGACTCGGCACACTGCGCTGTTCACCGCTACCATGGACTACAGTGACAGGAGGCAGGAGTGTTGGCACAGGGAAGGGAGCCGGGGCAGAGTCCAGGGGGATCCAGGGCCAGCACCCAGTGTCCTCTCCCAGTCCCAGCGCCTTCACACAGGAGGCCCTTGGCTGTGCCACCACTATGTGACCCAGGGTGTTTAGTGGGGCTGCCCCATTGGCAGGTGCTGCTTGGTGCAGACCACACTGTCAGACTCCCAGGAGGGAAGCAGGGGTTCAGCATAAACCCCACTTGTGCAAACAGGTCAGGTGCAGAGAGCCTCGTATCACTTCTGGGAGTGGTGGGAACTCTCCCCCAGTCCAAGTTCCCAGTCAGGCTATGAGCAGGCCACGCAGAGGTGGCTCGGGTCTGCTGTGACAACTCACCCGCAATCTCCAGTGCCTGCTGCTCTATCCCTTTCCCCCCACTCCCCCACCATCTTTACCCCAGAAAGAGGCCCTGTCTCCTTGAGGCCTGTGCTGGGCCTCTGACCTGCCCAGAGGCCCCATGGTGGGTGTTGGCCGCCAGTTGCAGGACCCCTGGCCACACAGAAGGACTCCCAACTAGAGGTGATGTCGCGGCCCTGAAGGAGGTGTGGTGGAGTGGGCAGAGGAGGCCACGTGGCAGCTGCAGACCTGGGTGCCTGGGATGCCATGCAGTGGGGGTCCCAGGCCCATCTGGGTGGCCCTGGCGGCTGTGAAAAGTGCCCTGGAGCTGGCGAGTGAGAGCAAGGATGGGGAGTGGCTGGCAGTTGAGGACGACCAAGACAGCTCTCTCTGTCCCCTCCCTCTCCAGGTGGCCCACCAGATGCTGTCCTGGCCTGAGGCCACATTCTCACGGGCACTGAAGAGGCTCTGCAAACCCCTGCTGGACCTGCATGGTCTCACAGCAAGGTAACGCAGGGTTGGGAGTGGTGCATCCAGCGTTCGTGCCACACATCGGGCGCAATGCTGAATGCTCCGACACACGCTGACTCACTGACTCCTCTGACCGCCCTGCACAGAGGCTTCTTCACTCCCCATTTCACAGAAGAGGAAGCTGGGGTTTCTTCCTCACTCCATAGAGACCTCGTGAGCATGGTTCCAGTGCAGGCAGGATTTTAGGAGCTGCTGCAGAGGAGCGCAGTGGGCAAGCCTGACCCCTGCCTTCAGGAAGCGCAGTTTCACTCAGAGACAGACATGAAGCCCAAGAAATTATCTAGAGCAGGGTGTGCACAGCTCCCTGCAGAGAGCCTGAGAGTCGCCTCTTAAGCAGGCCATTCTGCTGTCACATTGCCTTTTGTTTTGTAATTTTTTTTTTTTTTTTGAGATGGAGTCTTGCTCTGTAGCCCAGGCTGGAATGCAGTGGTGTGATCTCAGCTCATTGCAACCTCCGCCTCCTGAATTCAAATGATTCTCCTGCCTCAGCCTTTCTAGTTGCTGGGACTACAGGTG